>NC_028351.1:27979388-28022026 GCF_000741045.1 Vigna radiata var. radiata | reverse complement strand
ATGGGACAGCGACAATGGAAGCAAGGCGAATGGGAGTGGCGACAATGGAATCAAGGTCAAAAGGAGACGCGAATGTTAGAGATGAAAAATGAAAAATCACAAACGAAACTCAAAGAAGAAATCAAATGAAACCGCCAATTTCATACTTTTAGATTTCCAATTCTACCCTTCATTGCTTTTTGAGATGGATTTTTTTAATGCCCTTCAACCGTCCAATACAAATTTGACACGTGGGCCGTGTCAAATTTGTGTCAAAATGAAGTGTTAAACAAACATTTCCCTAAACTATTTGATAACTTTTTTGTATCATCTATTAATTAAAAAATTTTACTTTTTAATAAATAAAAAAATTATTGTTAATAAAATATGTAATTAAATAACTTATCTTTATTTTCAAATAACTAAATATTTTTATTTTAAAAATTAACCACTAAGCTTTTTTAATATTATTTGTACAAAATTATATATATATATATATATATATATATATATATTGTATTATTTTTATATTTTTCAATCAATTACTATAAAAATAATAAAATAATATTATTTTATCATAATAAAGAAGTAAATACACGAAACCAAATATGTTTGCTGATTAATAAAAAAAATTTATTAAAATTTTATTTTAAATACATATATTTAATTTGTATATTTGTTTTAGAACTTAAGGTGATTAGTAGGTTCAATGTTGTTGCTTTTGCTTTAATCACATTTTTCATCCAACAAAAAGCCCATATCTTAATCTTCCAGTTTTGTTCATTGGGCTTTCACTGTGTCGCCCTTGATATATATATATATATATATATATATATATATATATGGGAGGCTGCAGATTTGACCCACAGTTGCTTTGATGTTTTGGTTAAACCACACCAATGCAGCAGAATCTTCAAATAAGGTAGATTCCCTACCTTCTCTTTTAACACCCTCTCTCCCCAGAAAATAGTCATGTGATCTGTTTTTATTATATTGTGACCTTTCCCTTTGTTGTGATCATTGAGGTTTGTCATCTTTTAGATGTTTTACTTGTTGTAGTTGGGGACATCTCAAACAATGCATAGTTATTGTAAAAAACATTTGATCCTTCACAGTTTAAACCTTCTTTTCTGTGTTTGTTTTCTTATAAAATGATAGTGACCCTATTCAGTATCATATAAGCATTTGACTAATACATGACGATCTAAAATAAACCTTGTAAACATGTTGCTGATAGAAGAAAAATAACAAAAGAAGTTTGAATAATTTCGAAATAAAAGCATACTATATATATATATTATATCTAGACATCCTTATCACGAAAGTCTATAAAATATATTCTTCACTGCACACTTTTAAAAATCACCCTTTATTAAGGGTGGTTATGTGCAGTTCATTTCATGAAGTAGAGAGGAAGGGTGATCATATATTGATATTACAGTATCACTTGCTTTGATCAATTTTGTGTTGAATCCTTGAAGATTAATAATTGAATTTGATAAATAAATAGTGCATGCCATTTGAACGTCACTTAAATGATATGCCATATTTTGAGCCATATCTACCTATTAAATAGTAATATTCAACCATACATAACAAAAATTAAAAGTTCTTGCTTTGAGCTACTAAAATCCCACCATAATGCATAATCACATATCCACATATATAATTTTTCCACTATCATTATATCATTCACCCACCCATTTAACAAAATTGATAAATGTCAAAGTCTGAGAGTTTGGAATGTTCTGTTTGTATTCATATTTCGTATTCTCATATATACAAGGATGTAAATATCTATATCCCACATAATACTTCTAGAATCCCCCTATTACAGCTCCTACTTTCCCATAATAATATAATCAAATATATACTTTCCAAATTACCCAACTCAATCTTTGCTGATATGATTGGAAACATACAGAGATAAATATAGCAACAATATATACCACATATCGTTATTACCCCCCTCAAGTGGGCGCATGCAAGTTTTGGATGCCCAACTTTCTTAACAAGAACAAGAATTGCTTTGTTCCAAGCCTTAGTAAATATATCAGCAAGCTGAGTACAACTAGGGACATAAGAGAGCTTAATAGTATTCTTAAGAACCTCATCACGAATAAAGTGTCAATCAACCTCAATATGCTTTGTTCGTTCATGGAAAACTGAATTCTTAGTTATATGAAGAGCGGATTGGCTATCACAATGGATATGAATTGGGTGGGGTGAGGTACATCAAGATTAGATAAAATTTCTTTCAGCCACTTCAATTCACATATGGTGTTGGCCATGGAACGATATTATGCTTCGGCAGATGATTGGGAGACTGTGTGTTGCCTTTTGGTCTTTCATGAAATAGGAGAGTGACCAAGAGAGATGAACCAACCTGTAACAAATTTGCGAGTAAGTGGGCAACTAGCCCAATCTGAGTCACACCACCCATACAGATTCAAATCACTATCACTACGCAAGAGAATGCCTTGCCTGGGGTTCCCTTTTAAGTAACGAACCACACGTAAAGCAGCATGCCAATGATCTTCTCGAGGTTGCTGCATGAATTGAGACAAAGTGTGGACACTGTAAGAAATCTCAGGTCTAGTGAAACACAAGTAGATGAGGCACCCAACAAGACGTCGATAACGAGCAGGATCAGACAACAAAGGACCTTCAGCCAATGCCACGCGATGATTTTCTTCAAGAGGAAGAGGAGTTGGTTTAGCTCCAAGTAAACCTACCTCAAGGATAATATATAAGGCGTATTTTCTTTGACACAAGTAAATTCCTGTGGGTGAACGAGCAACTTCCACTCAAAGAAAATATTTTAGTCTCCCCAAATCTTTCATATGAAAACATGTACGAAGATAAAGTTTAAATTGGCGAATAGCTTCAGAATCATCACCTGAAATAATAAGGTCATCCACATAAACGAGAACTACAATATTTATATTAGCAGTCCGCAAAGTGAATAAGGAATAATCAGAGCACGACTATTGAAACCCATACTTCTTCAAGGCAGCAGAGAGCTTAGCAAACCAACATCTTGGGGCTTGTCGTAAACCATAAAACGATTTATGGAGTTTGCATACCATTCCTTGTTGTTCAACCATGAATCCATGGGGCAATTTCATGTACACATCTTCTTGAAGGTCACCATGTAGGAAAGCATTGTGAACATCCCTTTGGTGAAGTTCCCATGCTTTAGCAGCAGCTACAGCCAACACTGTACGTACAGTAACCATTTTTGCCACTGGGGCAAAAGTTTCAGTGTAGTCTATCCCTTCAACTTGGTAATTGCCCAAAATGACTAGCCTTGCTTTGAACCTCTCAACGGTACCATCAGAGTGATATTTGATTTTGTAAATCCACTTTCAACCCAGAGCTTTCTTCCCTGGAGGTAAGGTGGTTAAGGTCCATGTGCCATTATTTGAAGAGCTTGAAGCTCAGTGGCCATGGCTGCTTGCCAGCGTGAATCTTGTATAGCTTCTGAAAAATGTGTAGGTTCTCGATCCACATTTACTGTTGCAAGGAACTGACGATGCTGATATGAAAATCTATCACAATTAACATAGTGAGCTATAGGATAACACACACCTGAATGATGTGATGTAGCGGAAGAACGATCAGATGGGCTCAACTTGATCATGGTGTTTGTCACATAATCACATAACTTCAGAGAAGGTTGCTTGACTCAATGACCTCTTCCAAGTTGTGAGGAGGAAGCAATGTTGTTTTCTGGTTCATCGCTATTTCCGGACATTGCATTCGTGTAGTTTTGTGTTTCTAGAATAGTTTCAAGGCATTGGGTTTCATCATGTGCTGCACTAGTACCCCCCTGACATCAACATTTGTGTCATCATCTACAAGATACTCATCTCCCGAAAAAGGAGCATTGATGGGCACTTGAGTAAGAGGGGATGTGATGCTTGCCTCTTCAAAAGGGAATTCTGTTTCAACAAATTTGACATCTCAGAAAACAAAGAATACCTCTTTCTCTAAGTCAAATAATTTCCATCCCTTTTGTCCATAAGGGTAGCCAACAAATACACATTTACGACTCTTACTATCAAATTTATCTCCCTTTCTATCTTGATTGTGTGCGTAGCAAAGTGAGCCAAACACTGTTAAGTGGTCATAGGAAGGGGATTTTCCATGGATAAGTTCATATGGTGTTTTACCACCAAGAGTGGGAGATGGAGTCAGATTAATTAGGTACGCAGCAGTCAGAATAGATTCACCCCAAAATCGAATCGGAAGTCTCCCTTGAAATCGTAGCGCCCTTGTTATATTCAAAATATGTCTATGTTTCCGCTCCACTCTTCTGTTTTGTTGCGGTGTGCCAACACATGATTTTTGATGAATAATCCCATGATCATTGAAATATCCTTTTAAACAAGTGAATTCAGTTCCATTATCACTTCTAACCACTTTAACACGCTTTTCAAATTGTCGTTCAATTAAAGCAAAGAAATTCATCATTGTTTAAGATACTTACCTCTTGTCTCTCAATAAGTATATCCAAACACCGCGAGAATAATCATCCACTAATGTCAAAAAATAGGATGCGCCACAAGATGAAGGTGTTCTATATGGACCCCATAAATCACAATGTATTAAATAAAAAATAGTTGTTGCACGAAAAGTACTTAAAGGAAACTTGTCTTTTGTTTGCTTTGCTCTTTCACAAATTTCACAAACCTTATTCAAACACTCTCTCCCACTACTACTGGCATTAGGAATCAATTAGATAACTTTAAAGGAAGGATGCCTCATTCGTTTATGCCAAAGATCAAGGTGTGGTCCTGCATCACACATAATTTATCAGTAAACTACATAACACATTTTGTTTAGTCTATCATTTGCAACACAGAAATAAGATTGCATTGTAGTTTTGGCACACAAAGAACATTCTTAAGTTTAAGACCACCATCGAGAATCATCGTCCCTTCTTTGGTGGCAATAACATGTTCTCCATCAGGCAATCCCACCGGACAACCTTGTATTGTTCTCTTTTCAGAAAAACTCTTCAAATTCCCTGTCATATGGTTAGAAGCACCAGTGTCTATTATCCATAAATTGTTGGGATGCTTACCGGTCATTTTTTCATTCTCACATGTCTTACGATTGTTCAACATCTCAACCAAAATCTGCCATTGTTCGTTACTCAAACCAGGCAACTCAGATTTCCCAGGTTCTAGGTCACACCTAGTCACATGATTGCCTACAACATGCGCTGCATTAGCTCGGGCCACGCCTCCTTTACAACGTCCTGCTGAAATCCCATTTTTGTGTTGAATTTTGTTATTAGGTTCGCCTTCGTTTCGTGGACGATCACTCCACCATTCAGGATATCCGATGACTTGGAAACAATTCTTAGCATCATGTCCTGCCTTCCCATAGTAAGAGCACACCATCGATTTGTCTTTTGTGTCTCCTCTTCCTTTTGCTCTATATCCTGTTTGTACCGCAAGACCCATGACCGCTCCTCCTTCTTCCTTCGATCTATTGATAATTTTCACCCTTTCTTCTTGCACTACAGTGGCGTACACTCGATTTAATGATGGTAGAGGATTGTCAGCCAGAATGTTAGAGCGCACCGTACCGTAGCTTGCATTATCCAAGCCAATCAAGAATTGGTGAACCCTCTCTTCTTCTCTTCGTTTTTCAAGTTTAGATGCAATATCACATTTGCATCCTCCATATGAACACCTTGGGATCTGCTCATAGTTTGCGAGTTCGTCCCATGGTGTTTTTAATTTCCCGTAGTATGAAACCATTGTCATCCCTTGTTGCTTGCAATCTGCTATTTCCGTCTTCAACTGTTGGATCCTTGGACCATTGATAACATAAAAACGATCTCTGATGTCCTCCCATAACTCCTTTGCGGTTTCTGCATATGTCACGGTTGAACGCAAGGTAGGTTCAATAGTGTTCATTATCCATGACACAAGCATGGACTGAACAGTCCACCAATCTTCCATTTCCAATGTGCCACCGTTAGGTTGTTGATGGGTTCCATCTAGGAAACCCCATTTTCTGCGGGCACACAACGACACTTTCATTGCTCGGGCCCATTCTTCATAATTTTCTCCCCGCAACTGCACTTGTGTGTTCACATTACCGAGGTTGTCATTTGATTTTAAATCATATGGAGATGTAGGTTTCTTGGAACCACCGGTCTGAGGCTTTGCGGCTTCCATTATGGGGCTCTTGATACTATGTCAAAGTCTGATAGTTTGGAATGTTCTGTTTGTATTCATTTCGTATTCTCATATATACAAGGATGTAAATATCTATATCCCACATATTACTTCTAGAATCCCCCTATTACAGCTCCTACTTTCCCATAATAGTATAATCAAATATATACTTTCCAAATTATCCAACTCAATCTTTGCTGATATGATTGGAAACGCACAGAAATAAATATAGTAACAATATATACCACATATCGTTATTAATAAAGAATATATGTAATAATTAACTCCTTTAATAGTATGCCTATAAATAGATATTTGCTTTTCTTATTTTTAGAAATCTTATCCAGTTACTGAATGTCTTTAAATATCAAACCTTACGTTAACAATATTTATTCTTTATATACATAAAATTTCCTAGAACTAACAACTTATTGTGCTACACATTTCTCTTAAATAAGAATATAATTGCACAAACATTTTTTACATCGTTCTAAAGCAACTAACACTTTGATTCATATAAATAGAGATGGTAACGGTTTTACATACAATTATGTAGTTATACAAAATAGAATACTTTATCCTGTTTTTTCCATCAAATCAAAACAACATTTAATGTGAATTTAATTCAATTTTGTTTTTATACAAAGTAAGACTAAAATAAGGAACACCTTTACTTAGTGAAGAAGATTAATAATTGAATCCTTAAAATTTTTTCCTTTAATTATCATTTTTATACTTTTGTTATTGTTAGTTTTTCCTTGAAGTTCTATACTTTTTTTTTAATTTATTTTAAATAATTCATTTAGTGTTGTGTTTCCAGCCACTTTTTCAAAGCCTAGTAACCATCTTTACCAAGGTAGCATTTTAGAGAGTGGAGAGGGAGCTGAATGGTAGCGTAAAAGCAATGTCCAACAAGTTGATTTATTAGTGTTGTTGCCTTGTAGTTTTCTACAAAGGTTGAGATTGTTAAATAAATATTAAAGTGTGATCTCTTTGTTGGTTTCAGTTCATTGCCACAAAACGTTAATATGGACCGAAGTTGGATAAATTCTAACCGAACAAAGCGAAGAATATGAGAGAGGAGTAGAACAATTTATTGAATTTGCTACGAGGAATGTTCCAGATAATAATGGAAGATTTTATTGTCCATGTGTTAATTGCTTGAATGAGCGGAGACTACCCATTGTAGTAATACGGGAGCATGTTTTGTGTGATGGGATTGTAAAGAGTTATACCAAATGGACATGGCATGGTGAATTAGTAGAAGTGTCAATAGGACATGTGTCTCAAACTGAAGCATAAGAAGTGGATTCCGTTAAGGAAGATGGCTTGGAGCAAATGATTCGTGATGTTGGAGATGATGTCTTTGCACGATCAAATCTGAGATAGCATCCTTAGGATTGCCTATTCAAGGTCCACCAAAGGGGGCTCCCCCGATTGTTGCTAGCATAAAAGGGAGTTGTCCTCTTAGTGAGGAATCAGGGGATGATGTTGATGTTCCTGTTGATTGTGAGTTGTATGTTGATGATCCCCTGGGAATTTGGTGGCCTTAGGTAAATTCATTTTATTTCTTCATTTTCTCTATGTATACAACAGATTGTCTTTTGTTCATGTAGTTTTATTCTTTAGCTGCTTAAAATGCTTTCGCTTCTTTTAAGATTGCATAACCCCTCTTCTAAAACCAAAACACACCATTAGCCCATAAATTATAGAGATCCTGTGAGTGAGGTGATTCCAAACCAATCACAAATTACACACGGTTTCATGCTGATGGAAGAATAAACAAAAGGTATTCTCATTCCAACTCAAATATAGATAAGATTGACCTACAAAATGAAATTACCTCTGCGAGGGAAACAAAGGATTCAATCATCATGGCAAATGCTTCACCTGCATCAAATGTAGGGGCTCCCCATTGAAATGGATACGGAACATGTATCCTGCAAACCCAAAAAAAAAATGTTGAATACTTCCCCAAAATGTTGAACACTCAACAACCCAGCATTGAAGTAGCTTCTCCTTGAATTGATATCAACAGATGGGTTTGGGAAGAAAAGTCAATACAAATTTAGCAAATTCCGAAGAAATAAATCAAAGTCAAAGCATCCTGAGGTGCTTATTTGAAACTCAGATGTGATAATTCACAGATTACGCAACTAAGAGGAATGTCCCCAGTTAGCCACAAGTCCAAAAGGGTCCACTCAAAATATACTATATTTAAATGGAAATCACAAGAACAAATCCCCATAGTAAACCCCATCAGCAGAAGGTACATTTTTTAATTTTGGGAAGCAATCACGTAGACATAAAATGTTATAGTGAAAACCACACCCCAAATTACGGACATTTTGGTAATTAAATAACCAATTGCAAGAGAAAAAAAATACCATTTAAAGAAATAACCAATGAAACTTCACTACTAACCATAGGGCAGATTCTATTAAACCTGTGCATATTAATTGCTGACCTAACCTACCTCATCTTCGGATTTATGTTCAAAAGATACTCGATTAAGCCTTGTGATCTTTGGTTGATTAAAAAAAAACATGCTAGTATTGGTCTTGTTGGTAATATTTTATTTATTGTTCTATGTATATTTGAGATCGAGATTTCAACCTGTATACTTGGACAAACATAATATCATCTTAGTCAAAACATATAAATAGTGGTAAATAATGTTTAATTAAGGTAACAAAAAATGCACAGGAGCAAGATATTAAACAAATTGATTAAGGTAATTAAGTTCTCTGTATAATACTGCTAAGAATATTGAACATCAAAGGATTGTAGACAGGAGAAATGTTACATATGGGAACAGTAGGCCCAAAAGAATGACTAGAAGGCTTGTAGGGTGGTCTAATTTTATCCATTTCTAGAATAATCCATTTCCTTTACTTTAGAGAATTCTAGAAGTAGTTTGTTATAATTGTTATGTCTGTTAGGGCCTGAGTGTCAGGTAGCAGAGAGGAATCCTCTGTCTGCATTTCCTTTAATTGGTTATTTTGCATTGAATGAAAGGGGAGGAAAAGTTTCTCATCTCTCCTCTTGTCCTTTTCTTAGGAGGCTGTCTGACCTCTAATCCAAGATTTATTTCTCTTTTCTAACATTGGTGCTTTCATTGACCTTTGTCATGGCTGATGGTACACGTTTGAAAAATCTCTCTAACAAATTGGATGATGTGCTCACACAAATGTCTCTTTTCTCCACCCAAATGACTGACATTCATACACGTATCTCTCACCTTGAAGCTCACCCTCTCACCCCTCCTCAATCACCTCACGCATACATTCTAGTGACATCAACTCCTCATCGCGCCATTTCCTGAAGCTGGATGTGCCTCACTTTGATGGCACCGACCCACTCAGATGGATCTTCAAAATCAAAAAATTTTTTTAGTATCACAATACCCCCGAAGAAGAACGCATCACCGTTGCATCGTTTTACTTGGACGGCGCCGCCTTGGCTTGGTTTCGGTGGATGTATCGCAACAGCCAGATCCATTAATGGCAACACCTACTTCAAGCTCTGGAAACGCGATTCGCTTCCACGGCATTCCAAGATCCACGGGGCAAACTCTTCAAGCTCGTCCAAACCACCACAGTCTCCGATTTTCTGACATAGTTTGAGGCGATTGCAAATCGTGTGGTCAGTTTGCCCCCGTCATTCCTTCTGGGTTGTTTCATTTCGGGTCTTAAACCGGAGATCTGCCGCGAGGTGGTGGCCCAACAACGACCGACACTTTCACATGCGATTGGATTAGCCAAGTTACAAGAAGAAAAACACTAGGATCTCACCCGTGTTTCGAAGGAAAAATCGATGTCTCCTTGGCCACCCCCAGCTTTCACCCGCACAATTACTTCACCTCTTCAACCCCAACCAACGAAACACCTTCCACCACTTCTACCATCCCCCACCCAAAAAACCCATTACCGACAACTCACTAACGCAGAGATGGCGGACCGCCGTGAGAAGGGACTCTATTTTAATTGTGATAAAAAATATTGACGCTCACATCGTTGCCCAACTCGTATTCTTCTTTTCATTGTTGAAGAGACTGACCCTATTGGGGATGTTGACTCTGAATTTGCGTGTTTAGCTTTGGGCCATAACGAGTCGAGTGTAAGTGTCGACAACCCAGATCAGTCAGCCCAAATCAGTCTTCATGCTCTTTCTGGCATTAGGGCTCCTGAAACGTTGCGACTTCTAGGTCAAATTGGGCCTCATCAGATTAGTGTCTTAGTGGATGGGGGCAGTACCCACAATTTTGTTCGAAGAAGGTGGCTCAGTTATTAGGCCTAGCTTATTCCCCTTCACCTCCTTTGAAGGTTTTAGTTGGAAGCAGAGAGGAACTGAGTTGTGCTCATGTGTGTCAAGGGATAAATCTCTCTCTTCAGGGTCATTCATTCACATTGGATTTATATGTATTGGACATAGGGGGTGTAGACGTAATCCTTGGAGCCCAATGGTTGAAGTAGCTCGAACCTATTTTGATGGACTATCAGACTCTCACAATGAAATTCGTTTTCAATAATTCCATTATTGAATTACGAGGCGATTAGGGATTGAAACCCTTTCCCATTTCTATCCATCAATTAAAGCGGGTTGTTCGCACCGATCCATCAGCCCAATTTTTTTCCCTCTCGATTCGTCCATCGCATCTTCCAGACTCTTCTCCATCTCATCCTAATCCTCAAGTACAACATCTACTTCACAAGTATTCTACATTCTTCTCTGAACCATCTCATCTCCCCCCCCCCTCACGACCTACTGACCATGCCGTTCCCTTAATTTCTGACGCCCAATAAGTCAATATGCGACCCTATAAATACCCTTATGCTAAAAAATTTAAAATCGAGCATCAGGTTTTGAAGATGCTGGAATCCGGCTGGATTCAACCAACCAACAGTCCATTCTCGTCTCCAGTCCTCCTTTTGAAGAAGAAAAATGGGTCTTGGCGCATGTGTGTTGATTATCGAGCATTGAGTGCAACAACGGTTAAGGATCGTTTTCCTCTCCCGACAGTGGACGAGCTTCTGGATGAATTGGGTTCTGCTCGTTGTTTTTCCAAGTTGGACCTCACTTTCTGGGTTCCATCAGATTAGGTTACAGCCCGACGACGTGCACAAAATAGCCTTTCGGACCCATGATGGCCACTATGAGTACCGAGTGATGCCATTTGGGTTGTGCAATGCTCCTGCAACTTTTCAATCCACTATGAATGAGATCTTCCGGCCCTTATTGCGTAAATCGGTTATTTTTTTTATCACATCTTGGTTTTTAGCACTGATTTTGAGCAGCACTTGTCTCATCTGAATGACGTATTCACAATTCTAGAGCACCATCTGTTCTTTTTGCAGCCACATAAATTTTCCTTTTTCTAGTCGCAAATAATTTATCTAGGGCACATTGTGGCTAATAAGGGTATGTCTCTCGACCCAGCGAAGATACAAGCCATGTTTCAATGGCCTACACCACAATGCGTCAAAGGGTTACGCGGGTTTTTGGGGCTCACTGGATTTTACCGGAAGTTCGTTCAAAACTATGTCGCCATTGCTTTGCCTCTCACGGATTTACTCAAGAAGGGCAACTTTCAGTGGTCGCCGGCAGCTCAATCAGCCTTTGAGGTTTTGAAATAAGCCATGACGAGTACCTCTGTTCTAGTGCTCCCAAATTTTTCTAAACCATTCTACATCTAGACGAACACATCTGGTTCGGCCATGAGGGCTGTTCTGCTTCAAGACAATCATCTAATTGCCTTTTATAGTAAAGTTTTTTGCCCTCGCTTGTCGAAGTCCTCTACATATATCCGTGAGTTACATGCCATCATGAGCGCTGTGAAGCTGTGGCGCCAATATTTATTGGGACATCTATTCATCATACACTCGGATCAGCAAAGCTTGCGTGAGCTTTTAACTCAAGTAATCCAGACTCCTGGACAACAACATTACTTGGTGAAATTATTGAGGTATGATTATGATATTCAATACAAACCAGGGAAAATTGAATGTTGTGGTCGACGCTTTATCACATTCTTTAGGCTCGTCTCAAGCTACTCTTTTCACACTCCCTACCCCTCAGTTCGTATTTTTGCGAGACTTGAAAGCTTCCTTGCTCACTGATCCTGACTTCATATTGATGCGTGATAAGTTTTTTGTTGATCCCTTTTCCAATCCTTTATTTCAATTTCATGATGGTTTGTTATTGTACAAAGGCAGGATCTGGCTTAGCAACACATCTCTGCTTGTGCCAATGTTATTGCGCGAGTTCCATGAAACTCCTATTAGGAGCCACGCTGACGTTAATAAGACTTTAAAGCATCTTAGTGCAAGTTTCTATTGGGGACTAATGGCCAAGGATGTGAAGTCCTCTGTTTCTCAGTGTGTTGTTTGTCAAAGAACGAAGTATAGCACTGAACAACTGGGGGGTCTCCTTCAGCCTTTGTTGATTCCCACAGGAGTTTGGGAGGACATTTCTTTGGATTTCATCACCGGGTTACTTCCTTCTAATGGTTACACGATACTTCTAGTGGTGGTGGACCGTTTTTCCAAGGTTGTACACATCAGCGCTTTACAATCCAATTTCAGCGCTTATAAAGTTGTCGAGCTCTTTGTCTCTATCGTTTGCAAGCATCATGGGTTACCCCGAAGGATCGTGTCAGACCGTGACCCCATTTTTATCAGTCGCTTATGGTCAGATTTATTCAAATTTAGTGGCACACTCCTTCGTATGAGTTCGTCTTATCATCCGCAAATGGACGACCAGACTGAAGTTATGAACCGCACCATAGAACAATATCTTCGTGCATTTGTTCATCACAAACCTAGTCTCTGGCTTAAATTTTTGCCATGGGTTGAACACCACTATAATACCTCTATCCATTCCGGTTCTGGTTTGTCTCCTCTTGAAGTAATGTTCGGGAAATAACCACCATCAATTCCACATTACATTGAGGGATCTTCCTCTAATGATGGCTGCTATACTGTGCTCTCATTCCGTGAAGAGATACTTTCTCTCTTAAGAAGTAATTTGCTAAAAGCACAAGTTCGTATGAAAAAAAATGCTGATGGTAAGCGTCGTGACTTAAATTTGGAGGTTGGCTCATGGTCTACGTAAAATTGCAACCTTATAGGCAGATTTCAGTCTCGGGTAACAAATATCATAAGCTTTCCAAGCGTTATTATGGGCCCTTTAAGGTTATGGAAAAAATAGGTCCTGTTGCATATCGTTTAGAGTTTCCTTCACATTCAAATATTCATGATGTGTTCCATTGTTCTATGCTGAAGTCACATGAGGGTCGAGCTCCATCTCTCATAGATCAAATTCCTCCTGATGCTGATAATAACCCTCTCATTTCACCCTTGGCAATTTTGGATTTCAAGACAGTGACTATTGAGGACTCCCCAACTCGTTATGCTTTGGTTCAGTGGAAAGGGCTATCGCCCGACGATACTTCCTGGGAAAAATGGGATGAGCTTAAATCTCTTTTTGACCTTGAGGACAAGGTCATTGTCGAAGGGGATGGTATTGTTACATATGGGAACAGTAGGCCCAAAAAAATGACCAGAAGGCCTGTAGGGTGGTCTAATTTTATCCATTTCTAGAATAATCCATTTCCTTTACCTTAGAGAATTCTAGAAGTAGTTTGTTATAATTGTTATGTTTGTTAAGGCATGAGTGCCACGTAGCAGAGAGGAGTCCTCTGTTTGCATTTCCTTTAATTGGTTATTTTGCATTGAATGAAAGGGGAGGAAAAGTTTCTCATCTTTCCTCTTGTCCTTTTCGTAGGAGGTTGCCTAACCTCTAATCCAGGGTTTATTTCTCTTTTCTAACATCAAGTTCAATATGACCAAAATGACCTGGGCAAAGTTTAGAAGCTTGACCACATGACTTACAACTACATCAAACAAAAAGGCATGTCTCAGTCACCCACCTTCGTTCAAGCCAAGAAAGATAGATACAACTTGAATTAAACATATTTAGTGATCAAAAAATGATCAACTACTACCCCATACAACTTATCTCCCCAACTAGATAAAAAACAATTCTAGAACCAGAGAAAAATAAAAAAAAGCTTATTCAAACTCTTCACTAAAAAGAGATAAAACCATGCCTGTATGGATTAAATTCCAATCTCCGAGAGATTTTTAATTGAAGACAAGTATTTGATTACTAACTTCTAAAGAATCCCTTATAACATTAAATGTGCTTAAGCAGAAACCTGAAAGTGCTTCTGAAAATGTCAAGGTGCATAATTTGTGTTTACCTTAAATAACAAGTGCACATTTGTTTTTCCTTAAAATAAGATATATGTCCTAAAAAGACACCTCCCAACAGCCCATTATGCAGGAAAATAAGGAACCTCAAACTGAGTTTTAGTGAAGATCATTATACATGTAAGGAATCTCTCTTTACTTACAGTTTGTAAGATATAAACTGTGTATGCTTTGTTGAATCTTCTTAATATTTACATAGTTTAATGTTTTATAATTATTCTTATTAGTGTCAACCATTGTACTCAACATTTGTCATCTACTTTTGTGTCTTAGGTAAAATATATAATTTGGGAAGCACCATCCACCATGAGATTATTAAAGATGATACGTTGCGAGTGGTGGTTATAGATATTAAAGATTGTTATGCTCGTGTTCCTGTGCCTAGTGAGGAGGTTCAAACAGTGGGACAAACACTAGGGAATTTTGTCATTTGGCCATCCAGATTGACAAAGCCAATTTTAGTAAGTATTTTTATTCATACTTACCTTAATTACTTATGTATTTCTTGTATTCGGATGCATATATTATTAGAGTTATTTTGTGGTCAAATGTAGGAAATTTCTAAGAAGATAAACTTTGTTACACCTCCACAACCACAATTGTCTTCTTTACAACAACTTGGTGCAACAGTAGTGACAATGGGAAATAAAACTATTGAGATAGATATGCCTCCTAAATTGACATGCAAGACTGCCACCACCACTTTATTTGTATGCATAAGTTTTACAAGTTTCATATAAAATTTAATGTATGAAATAAATTTCATTTTGTTTGTTTAATTAAATCTGTTTATTAACAGAGTATATTTAGAAAAATTTATTGAATGTTAAATATATATATATATATATATATATATATATATATATATATATAATTTTACTTTTAAAAAAAATGATTTTCCGGCGGTTTTGAAAAATCCCTGGTAATTACCGGCAGTTTCATGAAAATCTCTACAAGTACCGGCGGTTTTAGAAAAATTTATTGAATGTTATATATATATATATATATATATATATATATATATATATATATATAATTTTACTTTTAAAAAAAATGATTTTCCGGCGGTTTTGAAAAATCCCTGGTAATTACCGGCAGTTTCATGAAAATCTCTACAAGTACCGGCGGTTTTGGAAACTCTTAGTAATTACCAGTGGTTTTTGTGAAAACCCCCTACTAGTACCAGTAGTTTTTGTTTAAACCCCTGCTAGTACCGGTGGATTTTTTAAAAACCCCACTAGTACTAGCAGTTTTGAAAACCCCTGAAAATCACAGGCGGTTTTCAAATAACTGCCGGTAATTGTGACACTGTTTTTCCCAATAATTTCCATAATCGCAAGTATTTAGCGGGAGTTTTAAACTCCAATAACGTAAAAAAAAAAAAAAAAAAAAAACCCTAGTAAAATTGGACATGTTTCAGTGATACGTGAAAAAAAAAATATTGAGAATTTCCACATCATCTACTCAAAAACTTGGAATACAAATTATATATCTATTAGAAAATTCACTCAATGAAATCTAACTTAAATAATTAAAATTATTATAAATCTAATGAATGGATGACTCATTTTCTACTGGCGATTATTTTCATATTTATGTTAATCATACAATCATAATATTGGTATAAATTCTATATTTTGTTTTATGAAAGAATGATAAATTCGTGTTCCAAAAGAAGTGTCTTTTAACATTAAAAGTCGTTTAGATATTCATAAAGCATTTTTTTTTTGTTTTCTTTTTAAAGTTTTCATACCAACCTTTTCCATGTGTTGTACTCTCAGCTTTAAATTTCTCTATAACTTTTTCACTACTTTTTTTTTCTGCTCCTCTTTTCTTGCCTTTTAAATCCAAAAAAAGTCCACACACATTACACGATGGTCCTTTTATTGGAAGTAATTAAAGGTGGTGATACATCAAAAAAGCATATTTTGTGAAGGGAAGACAAAACATCAATAATGGTGTATGTAAACTGTGTGGATAGATTACAATCCATGCCACTACTTTAGTCTCTCAAATTGCTTCCTCATATTTCCCACTGCAAACTTTTATGACTCTCACGACATCAAGATTCATCAAGATTCAGTGTTTCCTATATTGTAGTAAACAAAATCGTCTTAGTTAGTATTAAACAAACAAAATAACTTGTAAAGATTTGAGACAATGTTGTTTTAATCTTAAATCCTTAAAATAATGTTGTAAGATGCAAAGTATTGTTCCTTTTGAAATCTTGAACTCCTTCACAATTTTAATTTTAAAAAACACTTTGCAGAGTTAGGAAGAAAAGTAAATATTATCTTATACATTAACTCCTAAGCTGAGACAATTAATGTACTTGAATAAGACAATTATTTTTAATAATTGTATTTTAATTTCAACGTTATTTATTTTACAAAAAATATACTTTCATTTGTCTCTTTATATATTGTTTTCATCATACATAATTTAAAAAAAAAAAGAAATTCATTGATAAGAATATATTAGTACTTTTAGATGAAAAAAAATATATATATGATAATTTGATCGACATTATCCTTTCTTCTATGTTTATAAATTGGTTTAAGGGGTTAGAAAATTAAACGTGCAATCAAATCAAATGGATAAGAAATTCTTTAGACTAGCTTTATACATAAAGGTTTTTAAACAAGATTTGTTTTTCCTTTTTCTTTTATGATTGGTGTGTTAATTTTCCAAACCCAAGTATAAAAAAGGTTTTAGAATAGCAAAATCAATAACTTAAACTGAATTTGTTTAATCATTATTCTTTTTGTGATTCGTGTGCCAACTTTTAAACCTACACAAATAAATTGAACTATCAATTTAAAATATTTGGATTAGTTTATGCTTTGTATTTTTTATTTTTTTGCTTGAATACCATTATACTTGAAATTTTGCTTGAATACCATTATACTTGAAATATACATATTTTACTTGTAATTTAAAAAAAAAAAAAATTGACTTCTGTCTCTGTAATTTTACTTACTTTTTGCGCCTTTCTTTTAGTCTATATAAAGTTATTAGTGATAAAAAAATATAGAACTATATTTTAGAAATTATAAAATAACCTTTAAATATGTTGTGCTTAAGTTTCTAATTCTTGAAATGGATTCGTAGCGAGATCAATAACTTTTAGTTTTCTTATTATTTATATTTTGTTTTTTTATTTAATAGTTTTAGACGAAATAGTGTAAAAAAAGATAGACATATATACTATTATATATTACTCGTTTTCAATTGTCACTATATAATGGGATCCAGCTTCCTAAACCTCAGAACTGAAAGAGAAAAATTGAATCAAAATTCTCTTATTTCATCACTCTTCTCTTAGTTAAGATTTTCAGCAAAATTATGATGACTCCTTACTTTGTCGCACTATTTCATCTGCTTTTATTGTATTCCTTTGTGTTTTCAGTTGGATTCAAGGAATCACGTAAAAGTGGTGAAAGCAACTGCAGAAAGAATGAGAGACAAGCACTCCTCAACTTCAAACAAAGCCTCACAGTTGACTATGGCAGACTGTCTACATGGACTGATCATCAAAATAATACAGATTGCTGCAATTGGGAAGGCATTCAATGCAACCATCAAACTGGTCATGTCATTCTACTTGATCTTCGTTGTCTGGATACACAATATTTAACAGGTGCAATCAATCTCACTTCATTGATTCACTTGCAATACATTCAACATCTAGACCTCAGCAATAATTATTTTATGTGGACTCACATCCCACAAGCCATTGGCTCTTTCACCAACTTACAATATCTCAATCTCTCATTTTCTGCATTCAGTGGGAGGATTCCTTTCCAACTTGGAAATCTTTCACTACTAAAGTATCTAGACCTTGGAACAAATATACTTNTTGGACCAGTTCCTTTTNAGATTGGGAATCTTAGNCAGTTACAATATCTTGATCTTGGANNGAATTATCTAACAGGAGAAATCCCATTTCAACTTAGGAATCTCAAGCGGCTACAATGTCTTAATCTTGCAGGGAACACTCTTTCTGGAGCTATCCCTTTTCGGAATGGGAATCTTCCTCACTTACAAACTCTTGGGCTAGGTGGTGATTTTTATATAGAAGCTGAAGATTCACAGTGGTTGTCTAATCTCCATTCTTTAACAAGTCTTAAGTTGAGCTCATTGCATAATCTCAGCTCCTCACGCCAGTGGCTACAAGCCATCAGTGAGCTAATTCCAAACTTAGTAGAGTTGAGGCTTGTTGGTTGTTCTCTTTCAGATACTAATATCAAATCTTTGTTCCATCATCGTTACAACTTTTCAACATCTCTTACTGTCCTTGATTTGTCTTCTAATGTGCTAACTTCCTCAACCTTTCAACTCTTATTCAATTTCAGCCTTCATCTAAAAGAGCTTTATCTTAGCGAAAATGAAATTGGATTGTCATCTTTTCTTTTCTCAAATTTTCCATCTCTTAATATACTTGATCTCTCCTTGAATAATCTAACATCATCAGTATTTCAAGGCAATTTTAATTTTGGCTCCAATCTACGAGAGCTTCGTCTGTACAGCTGCAGTCTTACAGATAAAAGTTTTCCTATTTCCTCTGCTTCCACAATTAATTCTTCATCTTCTCTTGTCAGACTTAATCTCGCCTCAAATCTATTGAAATCATCTACTGTGTTTTACTGGCTTCTGAATTGCACCACGAATCTTCAAACCCTTTACCTTGATTACAACCTGTTAGAAGGTCCCATTCCAGATGGATTTGGAAAAGTAATGAACTCTCTTGAAGGTTTCTATGCCCGCAGAAATAGACTACAAGGTAAGATTCCGTCTTTCTTTGGGAACATGTGCAGATTGCAGACCTTATACCTCCCAAATAACAAGTTCAATGGGGAAATTTCTCATTTCTTTCAAAATTCTTCATGGTGCAATAGACACGTATTTCAGAGTTTGGATTTATCTTATAACCAAATTACTGGAAAGATACCTGAAAGCATTAGATTGTTATCCGAGTTGGAGTATTTATCCTTGGAGGGAAATTCTTTAGAGGGTGATGTGACTGAATCTCATCTTTCTAGTTTTTCCAAATTATATGACTTAGACTTGTCACACAACTCATTGTCTGTGAGATTTGTCTCTAGTTGGGTTCCTCCTTTTCAAGTAAAAACATTGAGTTTAGCATCTTGTAAGCTAGGTCCGAGTATTCCTGGTTGGCTCGAGACACAAAATTCCTTAATGTTGCTAGATATATCTGATAATGAGCTTAATGATTCCGTACCAGCATGGGTTTGGAACAAGTTGCAAAATTTGGAATTGTTAAACATGTCTCACAATAATCTCAATGGTGCAATTCCTGATATACCATTAAAGCTTCGTCATAGACCATCTATAATTCTGTATTCAAATCAATTTGAGGGTGCACTTCCACCATTTTTGCTGCAAGCTTCAGCGCTGTTACTCTCTAAAAGTACAATTTCTGATTTGTATTCTTTTTTGTGTAACCAAATCATTGCTCCGAATTTGGCAACTTTAGATTTATCAAACAATCACATAACGGGACAAATTCCTGATTGTTGGCAACCTTTACACCAATTACTATTTCTTGATTTGAGCGAGAATAAGTTGTCTGGGAATATTCCCATCTCCATGGGGAAACTTTTTAAATTAAAAGCGTTGGTTTTACGAAAGAATAATTTAACGGGTGGCCTGCATTCCAGTTTGAAGAATTGCACTAATTTAATTATGCTGGATGTGAGTGAAAATAATTTGTATGGTCGATTACCATCCTGGATTGGAGAAAGTATGCAGCAATTGAGAATCTTGAACATGAAACGGAATCACTTCTCATCAAATTTTCCTATTCAACTTTGCTATTTAAGGTATATTCAATTGTTGGATCTCTCCAGGAATAAATTATCAAAAGCAATTCCAACATGCATAAAGAATTTTACAGCCATGTCTGAAAAGAGCATCAACAGAACTGAAACTCAGGACCTTATATATGGGTACAATATTACTTATAGGAAAATCTACTGTCGCTACACGCCTTTTACCTACAGGCTTGACGTAACGTGGATGTGGAAAGGTGTGGAACAGGTGTTCAGAGATCCCCAAATTAATCTTAAGAGTATTGATCTCTCATGTAATGATTTAAGTGGTGAAATACCAAAAGAAGTTGCGTGTTTGGTTGGGCTGGTTTCTTTAAATTTATCATCAAACAATTTGAGTGCAGAAATTCCTTTTTGGATTGGAAATTTAAGTTCACTTGAATCTCTTGACTTGTCAAGAAATCATTTGCATGGGAGGATTCCTTCTTCTCTTTCTGAACTTGATTTCTTAGGAAAATTAGACTTGTCATACAACTTTCTTTCTGGAAGAATTCCATTGGGAAGACATTTGCAGACCTTTGGAGCCTCTAGTTTTGAAGGGAATATTGATCTTTGTGGTGAACAACTCAACAAAAGTTGTCCTGGAGATCATACAACAGAAAAGCCAGAAGAAGCAGCAGGAGGGGATGGAGATGATTCTGTTTTCTATGAAGCATTATACATGAGCATGGGCCTAGGATTCTTCGTAGGATTTTGGGGCTTAATCGGGCCCATTCTGATATGGAAACCTTGGAGAATTGCTTACCTAAGGTTCTTGAACAGATTGACAACTGAGATACAGCTACGATGAATATGCAAAATTTCTGCCAATGGCTCAAAGCTTGGGTAGCAGGTATGTTTTAGTGAATATGCGTAACTCTATCTCATTGTTATTGCCATAATTATAATGTAATGTGGGAGGAAAAAAGAGCGGATGCTTCGCTGTTAACAAGTTTACTCTTGTTTTATAATTCACTTAAACAAAGTTATGCAGATGAAATCATGCAACATGAAATCATTCAATTCAGTTGTTTGATTTAAAAGTAAAAAACCAAATTACTAACGTAAATTAATGAAAGAAAAATCAGGAGGATTCTGTAAATATTTTAAGGAGTTGTAAAAAGTATATATTATTTTCTCTTTTCTTTTAAGAAAAAATGCTTCTTGTAATTCGTTATTTCCGTATCTTCTTGAAATGTCGATGTTTACTAGATAGATATTGACCAATTGATCCTCGATTCGTAAATAAATGTATATTTCAAACTTGAATGCACACTACTCGACTAAATCATTGACCATGATGATAGCAGTAAACATTTCCAGCAATGAAGATTACGCAAAATAGGATTTGTAAGAATGGTAATTAAGAAGAATAAGATTGAATATGTTTTTACTTCTTAAAACTTGATTTGAAATTGAAATTAGTTTTTATTCGAAATTTTAATATATTTTGATTTCAAACTTAAAAAATAAATAAATAGATATAATTCTTTAACTTAATAGATTATATTTTTTAAGTATCAAAGGTGTTTTATCCAATCATTTAAGTGTTGTTTGCATCTTGTGATATATTATTGTTTGTTAGAAAATACATTTTGACACGTTAAAAAATATTTAAGTAATTGAATAAAAATGATTATATTTATTCACTTTTAAAATTTAAAGATCAAAATATATTAAAGTTTCATATAAGAATAAATTTTAATTTTTATTAAAGTTTAAAAACTAAAAATATATTTAATTTAAAGAATAAAATTTAAATTTATGTAACAATAGCAAATTAACCATTTATTAAAAGAAACATGATAAATTACTCTCTTGTATTTTATTATTCATTTACATGAATAAATTTTATTTAATTTTTGTAGGTGGCCAGTTGTGACATTTTTCTTGTGTTCCTCTTTCAATTTGAAGCAAGGGACTCTTTACTAGATCTTGTGTCAATTGTGGTTTAAATGTTTTTTTCATAATGCGTTGCAAAAGGTTGTTCTTCAAATGAAACACGTTTCTTCATTCGATAATGATGTATCTTTTGAGTTCAAGCATGCTTGTAATTTTTAACTTTTATTTTACTATTAATTTCTTTTAAAAGGAAATTTATATGTGGTAAAATATATTTGTAGAGATGGAATTAGGTCTTAAATTCAAAAGTTACAAACAAAATTTTGTAATATTAAATTAAATTTAAATTTTACTAAGTAGTAAAAAAATATATAACAATAACGTTACAGTATATTTATAACAATTTGAGTAAAAGATTTCAACTGAATATTTTATACTTACCATTTGAATTGAGGAGTACACAAAAGATAAAGTTAAAAAAAGGTAAGATTTAGGGATTGAAAAACCTGAATATACCACCTGCAAAACCAGGATCAACTTCTCCTTTCTTGCCTTCAATTCCTCCTTATCCGCGTCCTTCTCAGCTCGCATCATGATGGAAAACTGAAAAGTCTCTCTATTCGAGGATATTCGAGGACAAAGGGACCTCCTGAAGAGAAAAAAGAGAAAAAAAAATACTTTTTACTTAATATTCCAAAACAACAAAACTTACAATTATATATAACCATCCCTTTTAACAATATTACTTAATGGATAACAAACACGCGCAACCACTAGTAGAAAAGTAGTTTTTATGATAGGTTAAAAGGACCGATTATGATAGTTAAGCTGCCATCATAGTTCTAGGCATCATAATAGGTCTCCAAATTTTATGATAGACAGAAAAGTCAATCATAATAGATATAGTGTATTATGATATACTTTCTATCACCTATCATAATAGGTCTAGTGTATTATGACAGTACAGCTGGATTTACTTATCATAATTAGTAGCGTTTTATGATGTAGATTTTTTCACCTATCACATGACAAGTAATTGTTCATCTATCATAATATATACTTTTCAGAAATAAGTTTTTATTACATACATTCTTCACCTATCATAAAAACTTGTTTTGTAAAAAAAAATAATTAATATTACATTTGACATATCCATTCAATTTACAATTAATTAATTTCCTGTATTATAATCTCATCAATCAATTTATAATCAATATAACATGAAATGAACATATTCAATTAAATTAATATAATGAAATTCATTTCAAACATTAAATTGTGTAATAATATTAAATACACAATATGTACATCAAACCATATACTAAATCCAAATATAACACATTAACCTACACTACATTGTAGTCAAGTTTCTACAATTTACTAACACTTAGAATAAAAGAAGCCAACTTAGTTCTAATGTCTTCAATGTCTGGAGCTTCCATTAGAGATGAATCATTAAAAATCTACAAATAAAATAATTAAGTTAGAACAATTTTGTAATAAACAATTAGATAAGTATTTAGTTAGTTTTTTAATACCTTAATCCATGAATAAGTAACGTTTGTACAAATAATGGTGTGCATATGCTTCATTACGTAATACTCACACTCATAGCTGCCCAATTGACGTCGACACTACAAATTAAATACAAATAATCAAAACTCATTCAAACTAAGGACACATAAGATCATATTATACTCTAGTTATAGCCTTTGCCCCATGTAGCTTTGATCAATTTTGGTAAACCAACAAGCTAATTCCTCATAAAAATAGAAAAATCATAATCTACAGAACAAAGGTCAACTTGTCTTACATTAGGTGTCACTATTTGCATCTTCTTCCTAGATACAGATGAAATACCCCGCAACCTTGAATGGGCTTCCAAAGACCTACAAAAGATAGACATTCATTATATCATTATAATCATATAGGAAGGAAACAAAATAGAAAGGAAAACTTATGCCTCTAAAATATTTTTAATGGACAATGTGTTAGTTTTCTTATGCAAGGAACATAAGAGAACTACAAGAGAACGATCCAGAACAATTACTAGCAATTGTCAATGATCCCTACAAGTGACAATAATATTAATTAAAAATAACTTTTAAATTAGTTACCAAGAATTCAAAATTTGTGTACTTACTTATGCAAGTAAGGTGCTAAATAGACCTCTTTACTAGCTTTTTCAAATATCTCTATTAGGTATTTTTGCACCTCTTCTGATTTATTTCCTACACTTTGAATGATAACATGGTCAAGAAATTCATAGATAGTAGCATTCTTTCTCTCTGATGCAAAGGGTGATGCAAATACCTTCAATATGAACACATAATGTTATAATCAATACATGAATGCAATATGAGAGTATTTTCATGGTTTGTCAAGGTTGAACTTACAAATTCCAAACTTGTAGAACTATTGTAGAGAGAAGATCATTACCAATGACAATTTCACAAATATCCCTACGACCACTAGTGGAAAAATATCTTTCTATGACCAACTTATTATGACGTACAAAAATTATACATCAAAATAGGTTGATCGATGACAGAATTGTAATAAAAGTAAGACATATTATGACGTACTTCATAATATAAAATACGGTGGCAAACATGTATATAAGTTTAAAACATATTATGACGTAGTTTTGTACATCAGTCATAATATAAAAACACGGTGACAAACTTGTAAATAAGTTCGAAACTTATTATTACGTAGATATGGATATACATTATAATATGTTAAATAATTTTATCTCACACTCTTGATCCTCTCGTGCTCTCTTCCTTTCTTCCTCTCTAAAATTAGGTTTTATTGCTCCACGCCGTGCTTTTCTTGCTCCACGTCGTGCTTTTCTTGTTCTGAGAACACTCCTCCTCCGCGCTGCCACCAATTAGGTTTTCGTCTCTTCCACCAACACAGACTGCCACATCCACAACCGCTGTGAGGCTTTGTTTGAAGTTGAGGAGTGCTTGTTGATCATTCTCTCTGTAGTTGCTTTCACCACATTTACGTGATTCCTTGAATCCAACTGAAAACACAAAGGAATAAAATAAAAGCAGATGAAATAGTGCGACAAAGTAAGGACTCATCATAATTTTGCTGATAATCTTAACTAAGAGAAGAGTGATGAAATAAGAGAATTTTGATTCAAGTTTTCTATTTCAGTTCTGAAGTTTAGGAAGCTGGATTGCATTATATAGTGACAATTGAAAACGAGTAATAGTAGTATATATTTCTATCTTTTCTATAACTTTTTTTTATACTATTTCGTCTAAACTATTAAATAAAAGAAGTATATATAAATAATAAGAAAACTAAAAGTTATTGATCTCGCTACGAATCCATTTCAGGAGTTAGAAAATTAAGCACAACATATTTGAAGGTTATTTTATAATTTCTAAAATATAGTTCTATAATATTTTATCACTAATAACTTTATATAGACTAAAAGAAAGGCGCAAAAAGTAAGTAAAATTACAGAGACAGAAGTCATTTTTTTTTTAAATTACAAGTAAAATATGATTATATTTCAAGTATAAAAAATTGGTATTCAAGCAAAAATATAAAAAATACAAAGCATAAACTAATCCAAATATTTTAAATTGATCTTCTTAGTTCAATCTATCTGTGTAGGTTTAAAAGTTGGCACACCAATCACAAAAAGAATAATGATTAAACAAATTCAAAGTTTAAGTTATTGATTTTGCTATTCTAAAACCCTTTTTATTTTCACTTGGGTTTGGAAAATTAACACACCTATCATAAAAGAAAAAGGAAAAACAAAGCTTGTTTAAAGACCTTTATGTAAAAAGCTAGTCTAAAGAATTTATTATCCATTTGATGTGATTGCATGTTTAATTTTTTAACCCGTGAAACGAATTTATAAACATAGAAGAAACGATAATATCGGTCAAATTATCATTCTTTTTTATCTAAAAGTACTAATATATTCTTATCAATGAATTTCTTTCTTTAAATTATGTATGATGAAAACACTATATAAAGAGACAAATGAAACTATATTTTTTTAAAAATAAATAACGTTGAAATTAAAATACAATTATTAAAAATAACTGTCTTATTCAAGTACATCAATTGTCTCAGCTTAGGAGTTAATATATAAGATAATTTATTTACTTTTCTTCTTTAACTCTGCAAAGTGTGTTTTTAAAATTAAAATTGTGAAGGAGTTCAAGATTTCAAAAGGAACAATACTTTGCCTCTTACAACATTATTTTAAGGATTTAAGAATCTTTTGTTTACTGCAATAATCTCAAATTTTTACATGTTATTTTGTTTGTGTAATACTAACCAAGAATCTTTTGTTTACTGCAATATCTGAAACACTGAATCTTGATGCCGTGAGAGTCACAAAAGTTTGCAGTTGGGAAATATGAGGAAGCAATTTGAGAGACTAAAGTACTATTCATGTTTTGTCTTCTCTTCTCTTCACAAAATATGCTTTTATGATGTATCTACCACCTTTAATTACTTCCAATAAAAAGACAAGCATGTAATATGTGTGGATTTTTTTTGGATATAAAAGGCAATAAAAGAAGAGTAGAAAAAAAAAAGTAGTGAAAAAGTTATAGAGAAATTTAAAGCTGAGCGTACAACACATGGAAAAGGTTGGTATGAAAACTTCAAGAAGAAAACAAAAATGCTTTATGAATATCTAAACCACTTTTAATGTTAAAGACACTTCTTTTGGAAAGTAATTATTACACGACTTTATAATTATTTCATAAAACAAAATATAGAATTTATATCAATATTATGATTGTATGATTAACTTAAAGATGAAAATCAACTTTGGAAGGAAACCTCCATAGTTGGAGCCATGACCTAATCGTTGAAGCCACACCATAAAATGTTTATTAAAATATAGTTGTTTCTTTGTTTTAAGGAGAGACTTTTGGACAAATTTTGTAGAGACTTTAGATAGTCTTTCGTACATGTTGGGATAAACTTAAATTCTAGGGTTTTATTAATAATTTTGTTTAAATCTTATTTTATTAGTTTTGGATCTAGTAATATTTAATTTGATTTGATAGAGATAAAATAGGAATAGGTAGTTATGATTTTTTGTTTATCTAGGTAAAATATTATTTTATGATAGATTAAGTAGATTTTATTTTTAAGACAATTGATATTTTATTTTTATTCTCGTAATACTGTAAGTATCACGACTATTTAAAGCCTTTCAATTATCAATGAATAATAGACTCAATTTTAGAAATATATCTGAATGTGTATCATGAGATTTTTCCAACAGTGGTTTTGAGTACCGAGAGAGAAAAAGAGGGAAAGGAGAAAGTCAAACACCGTGAGAGAAAAAATGAGTGTTTGATTTTTTTTGTGAGAGAGATGACAAAGGTAGTCAATGGTATGAGTGTGCCACAATTGTCGGAAAATATCAATTATGACAATTGGTCTTTGCAGATGAAGGTTCTTCTTGGATCCCAAGATGTATGGGACATATAGTGGAGGACGGATACAATGAACTCGCGGATGATGAGCATCAGACTGTGAACCAGATTACTACATTGAAAAGACACAAGTGAAAGACAGATCGACTTTGTACTTTCTACATAATGCAGTGGATGAATCTGGATTCGAGAAAATAGCTAATGCAAAGTCAGCAAAAGAAACATGTGAAATTTTGAAGGTGGCATACAGAGGAGATGGATGAAAATGAGGGAGTTCCCAAGTTTATAGCTCGAGTGTAAAGGAAGGCCAACCAACTCGGAATGAATGGAGAAGAGGTTCCTCCTAACCGGGTTGTGGAAAAGATCTTGAGAAATCTGACGGACGATTTTGAAAGTATCATGGTCACTATTGAAGAGACAAAGGATTTGTCAACTCTCACCATGGAGGAGTTAGTTGGGTCATTAAAAGCCCACGAATTTAGGAAGAAAAAGAAAAAGAGGGAACCGGACGATCAAGCATTACAGGTACAGTTTGACTCGAATAAGTCTCGAATTACTCAAAGTCGAGGTCCTGGAGGAAGAGGGCGAGGAGGATGAGGATGAGGTGGACGTGGCCGAGGTAATTTTGAGAATGACAGTGAGGAGCAAACTGATCAGCAGAATTGGCGTGACCGTGGACAAAGAAAAGGTCGAGGAGACCGGTCAAGAGTTGAGTGTTTTAAGTGTGGCAGTTATGGCCACTATGCAAACGATTGTAGATAAACAATGTGCTATAGTTGTGGTAAGGCGGGCCATATTGCAAAGTATTGCAAGATCGAGAAAAAAGGGGAGACAAATCTTGTTACTGAAGATGCAGAAGAATTGTTGCTTGGAAAGAGCTCGGATGTAGTGGACATGGAGAATTTGGTCTTAATAATGAATGAAGTGATCCTGGTAAAAAGTGCGACAAACATGGAAAAAGAACTCAAATAAAAAGATGAAGAGATTCAGCAGATAAGGAGGCTTCTGGATGAAGCTAATGAGATTATGAATAAACAGAGGGTTGAGTTTAAGGAGCTGAAGAAGGCGAATGTTGGAGAGATTAGGGATGTTATTATGTTCCCGAGCTGAAGAGCAATATTTTAAGCATAGGTTTGATAATTGAAAAGGGTAATTCAATTTTTATGAAAGACCAGGTACTGTATTTAAAGGATAAGCATGGTCGTCTAACAACCCAAGCAAAAGCGAAGAAGAACCGGTTGTATGATTTATAGCTAAAAATCTTGGAGAGAATGTGCTTCAAGCAAGGTATGACTAGCAAGAGCTTGAATAACTCCAACTCAAATATGATTAAAGAAGCAAGCCCGGTGTGGGGTGACGCACATGGAAAGCCGAATGAAGGAAGGAAGAATTTAAGTTTATTGGGGTGTTTGTTGGGATAAACTTAATTTTTAGGGTTTTGTTAATAATTTTGTTTGAATCTTATTTTATTTGTTTTGGGTCTAGTATTATTTAGTTTGATTTGATAAAGATAAAATAGGGATAGGTAGTTATGATTTTATGTTTATCTAGGTAGAATATTATTTTATGATAGGTTAGCAGATTTTATTTTTAAGATAATTGATATTTTATTTTCACATTTTATTTTTATTTCCGTAATATTGTAAGTATCATGGTTATTTAAAACCCTTCAATTATCAATGAATAGTAGACTCAATTTTAGAAAAATATCTGAGTGTGTATCGTGAGATTTTTCCAAGAATACACTTCTGTTGTGCTTTAGAGAACATCATTAGAGGGTTAAGAGATTATGTCTCTTCTTTGTATTGAATTCTTCCCTCCATCATGAGGATCTAAATGTCCTAAGTGTTGAAGTGAGATGTAAACCTTTGAAACTCTATTATATTTAATATTATTTTACTTATGAAATTTTTCTTTTAATTACATGTTTATGAATTAGATTATATTTGTTGTTGGATGAACTTATTACTCATCTTATTTCACTTACTTGAGATTGAGTGGGAATTGGTTTCAAGTTGTGGTCCAATCAATTCTGCTCATGCTTTTAGATGATAAGAATAGATCTAAGACTCTATTTAGTTATAGAGTCTTGATTTTAATACAGGTGATCCAATCAAGTAATCATACCGAAGTTTGGTATGTGTCAAGAATGAACTTAGACTTACATTCAAAGAGAACTCCTAACACGTGATTAACATTCTTAATAAAAGAAGATTATTTCATAATACAATTATTCATGATTAACCACCACAAGCTCCACCATAGATTCAACTACAGGCTCTACCACAAATTCCACCACAGGCTACATCACTAACTCCAACACTAGCTTTACCACATAAGCTAAAGAGTCCTTTGTCTCATCCGGTACACCAACCACCTTAGGACGATATTGTTTCTATATTTTTGTTTCAACTATTTTCTTCCCACCAAAAGTAGTATTGGTGTCTTGTTGTAATCGTTTACAATAAGATAAATCAAGAGCAATCATTTTACAATGTGAAAAAAATACTAGAGGCAATTACTCACACTCCACATCAGCAATCAAATCAAATATTGGTCTTTCCACTAAAATTGAACTAGGCAAATCATATAAAAAATCAACATCAACCAAGACATGTGTCAAGAAATCTCAAAACTTATTCTCCATATAAACATTTAAATATAAAGGTGTATTCATTTTGCGTGCTATTAGAAAAATGTTTTGGGAGGCTAATACTCTAAATTAAGGTCATAAATGCAAACCTAACATTGAGTTTTTGTGAATTTTGGTGAAGAAAAAACACAGAATGCAAGAAGATAAATTCTAATTTCCAATAACCAAAACCCTTCGCATGTCTTCTAAAAAAATTCATAAAACCCTTACCAAGTGAAATTGCCTCACATTTACAATGGACTAAAAGTGTGAGCAGTTTATTTCTTTTATTAACAATTTTTGCCCATACAAATAGATTTTGCATTACCCCATACCAACAAGGTAAACTTCTTCATAAATCTATACAAAGATCATATTTTTCTTTATAGAAAATGAAGATAGTTGGTATGAAGGAATATCACACAGATGAGAATGATGTTACATGTAATATTTTTATGCAAAGTAAGAAAATGATAAAAGGAGAGTACAACATAATGGGTTTACCATTCAAGCTAAATTTGTCCAATTTACTACTTCCAAATATAACTATCCCATTACAACATCGAGAAAGTACCATAGAGTAATACACAAGATATGAAAAATTGATTGTATGACAATTATAATATTAATGTTTAAGTGTAACACTAGTGCAGCAAAGGGAATATACTGCGATTGTTTTTCACTATACGTCACGGTTTATGAACCGCGACATATTCAGCCGCGGTAGAAAGTCTGAGACTTTAGGCTGCGGTTCCAACCGCGGTAAAAAGTATGGGGAATAGACCACGGTTATAGTAGGAACTGTGACCAAAACCCCTTTTTTTAAAAAAAAAATAGTTCCACTATAGGCCGCAGTTAGAACTGCGGTAAAATACGAAGGAATAGACCGCAGTTCTTGCCTTAACCGCAACCAAAAGTCTTTCTAAAAACAATTAAAAAACGACCCACTTTCTACCGCGGTTGTGGTAACAACTGCGGCATATTCTCCTACAATTTTTTTAAATAGCAGGTCTATTTTTGTGATATCCACTACCACAAAAACATACCTGCATATCAAACACATGTTCAAATTCAATTTCAACAGATCAAACACATGTTGAAATGTATTTTAACATCAAATAAAGTACAAAGTCTAATAAAATACAATCTAATCAAATACAATGTTTAAATCTAGTAACTATACAATGTTTAAATCTAGTAACTAAGAACTATTATATAATCTAATTATATACTTTGCAGCAGCTTTCCTCATGAATGATAGTGGCTTCTCAGGAACTAGTGTAGTAGTCTTGAACCTCTGCACAAGACAATTGATATTAATTAGTGTATATGAATTCTAAATTTTGGAAAAAATCAAAATTTGTTAGATTTAAATATTACCTTTTCTAAGCCTCTTGTGATATGAGAACGAATAATATGGGTCATCCAATACATTACATAGTATCCATACTCATATGACCCACTCTATCTCTTACACTACAATATATCATCACAGTTTTAAATAGTTAGTGAAAAACATTAAAATAAAACAACTATTAGAATGTATGGCTTTAGCAATTGAGAGAAATCCAAGCAATCTTTCTACTGTTAGCAATTGATCTCCCAACCATCATCATACTTGCTGGAATAGAACTATATATAAAAATAAGTTTTATCATTCATTTATATAACAAAGAAAGTCCAAACATTGAAGTTCTTACCAATCAACTGCTTGTCTAAGATGTGTGGCAGGAGGCCTGTGCAATGAGCTTAACCACAAAGCATAGCTCTCCTGTATAGACATAACAAGAAGTTGCCAATGGCGCCTGAAATTCATAATAACTTAACTATTTATGTTAAAATCACATATGGAACTTTATTATGTTAACAAAGTTCACTTACCCGGATATATAAGGCAAAAAATATATTTTCTTGCCGCTTGCAAAACTTCTTATCAGATTTGTGTTGATCTTATCAAAATCATTTGATTCATGAATGGATTGAGGATCAATGAATCCATAATCATCAGAGCGCCCCAACTTGTTACTAACCCCAGACATATACCTGAAATCAAAAATTAACTTTGATATAAGGATACTTGATATATAAATCAATTTTATATATAAATAATTGCTCATCAACTTACATCATCCATAGCTGAATAATTGAAATATTCAACTATTGTTTTCCCGACGCAAGCTCTCTGACATCTTGGCTATGAAGGTATAATGGGACCTTAGAGGCCGTCCCAAATACATTAGCATCATATTCAACCTCCAAAGGCTTATCTTCAAGGATGTCAGCAAGTAGATGCAATGAACCAAGAGGATCATCCTCAGATAGAGGAATCTTCTCCTNNGCTTGCGTNTGTTGTTACATGGAAAAATAAGATATGTTTTGACATCAATAACATGTAAACTTTAAAATTGAGAAGTGTAAAGTAGAATTCCATACCGGGGGGTCAGAAACTGAACCAACCAAATGTTTAGGCCAAGCGATAAAAGTCTGGAATGCATGTGCCATAATGAAAATCTCATTTATGGGTAGAGGAACTTCGGCATCTGGTACTATCATTTTGTCCACTGAGACCTTAACCTCATCCTCTGATAGCTCCATACCATGAACAACAGTCGCTGCCTTAAACACTGTTCCACGAGCTACCAGGACCGTCTCGGTATCGTCTAAAATGTATAGTAGACATGGACTAGCATCGTCCATGTCATCCCCTGGGACGGCTGGTGCGGAACAACTTCCTTTCCCGCTTCTCCCTGTCAGAGTAAATGTTAGATTATACAAAAGATAGAAATAATTGCACATAAATGTTTATTAAGTTTACTTGTGGGAGACATAACATGTTTCTGTTCTTGTACAGGAGATAGCAACAGGCGCATGCCACAGGTCTCAAACTGCTGCTAGAACATGGAGTTGAACTCACTAAACAATTCAGCCCTGAGCTCTGATTTAATCTTGTTTGTGATCTCGTCCGTAAGGTCATATCGAACTTTTTTTGTGATCTCTTGTGTCAGCCTTTCTCTTTGTCCTTCGTTGTATGCATATGAAGGCTAACGAGCAGAGCTCCCAAAATAATCTCGAATTCCTACTCCAGGACCAGTAGCACGTACACGTCCAGGGTGCTTAGGTCGTCCAATCGCAGCGGTAAAAATATCCTTTCAACCCTCTAGACTGAATTGACCTTGGGAGCTCTACTCAACTAAGGTCTCCTGTAACATTACAAAACATCATTATTCTTTAAAAAGTTCAATGTAGTATGTATAATAAAATTATTATTATTTTAGGAACAGTAATAACTTACAATTCTTTCAAAAATTTCCCGTGCAGTGTCAGAAAAGTAGGTGCCTGATGGTCTCATACGAGCCAACTTCCATTTTTCATGTCGAGAAGGTGGAGAAGGAGGCTGAGGAGGGCTACCACCCTGAGATGGTGGTCCAGCATCTGCCTTTTGCTTGAGGATTTTCTCCTCAAGCTTCCTATACCCACCACGAGATAATAGGTGGGGGTTTTTGTTTTGAGCACTTGCTCCTTGTGCTTTGCTTCTAATTGTCTGTCACATATGTATAATTAATTAGTTCATACGATATATATTTGTTAATGAGGAATTGAATAATATCAATTATACTAACCTGTCATTCCTCTGATGTTTGACTCTCTACAAAGAGTCGCCAAGTCTCCTCATCAATGGACTTATATGTACTACATGGAGACTTATTTTTATGCTTTCCAAAAATATATCTTGACGTCAACTTACTTTTAAAGTTTCAGAGATTTTCAGCAACAGTTGATAAACACTTATTTCTAAGTGTTGCGACAGTTGGAATGTCAAATGTCAGCTAAAATAAACATAATAAAGTTTTATCAGTACAAAATTATCAATATAAACAAATTGTAATTCTAATGACATTAACTAACTTACCAATATATCGTTCCATATAATATTCCGATCAACCTCGGACACATGGTCAAAAGATGGAGTGAGAATACTAATCCTATCACGTGCCACTACTCCATGGTATGATCGGAAGTCATCTGCATAGGGGTCAGGTGCCACCCCTGTGATCACATTAACATTCACCGGTGTTCTTTCACCACTATTCTTTCTTATCAAAAGTTGTTTCATCCTAGTGGGTCCTCTAGTGGATTTGGAAGGGGGAGCCCCATCCCCTAAAGAATGTGGATGATCAGCCATATATCTGTCAGAATAAATAACAACATGAAATATTAATAAAAAACTTATGTAATATCATATAATTTAACAAAATTTATAAAAGGAAAACTTATGTGATATTAATAAAATACTTATACAGAAATAGAAAATTCATACATAAAGATATGGATTCATCATATGTATATTCCCTCATCATGATCTGTGTTGTTCATTATATAAAGATGCGCTTGCAATAATTGTTCGCGATCTTTTGTCACCACATTCACACCTCGGATGATTTTACTTGTAGAAAATTTATTCAAACATGATGTGCGAAGAACTCCTATTGGATTCGTTGATGTCATGTAATCTGAACAAAACTCGATACTTTCTTCAGCAATATACCTTTGAATCATTGATTTTTAACGTACCCTTTAAAAATCTTCATATAACGCTCAATAGGAAACATCCATCTTAAGTATACCGGTCCGCAAAACTTGATTTCTCTAACAAAATGAACAAGTAAATGTAGCAGTATGTCAAAAAAAGATGGAGGGAAAAACATCTCTAGTTGACACAAGATTATAACAATCTCGGCTTGAAGTTCATCTTGTTAGGAAACAGGTTGGCTTCGTTTTACACCAAGAGCGGGGGTGAATTGGTGTTAGTTCAAAGTTAAAATATTTTCGCAATCTTGGTATGAAAATTCAAAGCTTTTGATCTTTCCTTGAAATGTAAGTTATTGAAAAATGTAATGCAGCGGATAAACGTAGTTAACTGCTAAACAAGTATAGTCGACTGAATTTAAAGAGTGCAGGGATAGAGAAAATCAAACACTGATTTTTATACTGGTTTGGCCAACAATGCCTACATTTAGTGTCCTTCCATCCTTGGAAGCAAATGCACTATAATGGTTGCAGTTTTTCCAGTAAGGAATTTATATTAGCACCACGCAAAAATATAAATTTCCTCTCTAATCCAAAACCAAATATAGCTGCACACAAAAACCAAAATTGCAGTAAGAATCCCCTTTCCTGCAATCTACACCCACGTCGAACAATCCTCAACGTATCACCAGCACTCTTCATAGGATGCCAAGCCTATCACAGCACGCTTCACAGGTTGCCAAGCCTATCACAGCACACTTCACAGGTTGCCAAGCCTACAGTCAAATGTAGCAGTCTTCATAGGATGCCAAGCCTTCAAGATCAAACCAGAAGCACCTTCTTTGTGCAGATGTTGATCAAACGGTAAGCGCACATGACTCCTCAATCTGAATCTCTCTCAAGAAAGATCACCACCGTCTTCTTGGAGAATTCTTGGAGCTTCTGAAACTGAGAGCTTTCTCTGAAACAGGACAATGAAAATGTTAGATCACAAAAATCTCAGAACAAATCGTGTTCTGTTTCTATTTATAGTTCTCCTGTCAGTCTCAATCGAATAGCCTACTAATACAGTCGACTGTATTAAATCAGTTATAATAGACAGTCAACACACAGGCTCCTCAGTCAACAAAATCATTGCACATTTATGATAGTTGACCCAATTAGTTAATCCTAACTAACTTTTGAAAATATAACCGTTGAAGCAAATAGGCAAAACAAAATTCCAAATATAACAGTAATAGAGTCGAATGAGTGATTCACACTATCGACTGACTCATGAAAAAACACTTTGAAATTCTTTTTATCTCAAAATCTCATCAAGTACACATGCACAAAATCTGTACAAAGATTTTAGCTTAGTCGACTCCATTACTAGTGTAGTCGACTGAACTGGTCCTTTGTCACAACAAATATAAGTTCATAAAAGTACTTGTGAGCTTTTCTTCATAAATGTGTAAAAGTAATCAAAATCATTTTAACACACATTTCAATACAAGCATGTTCCAAACATATAACACATAGTCAATTATAGAACATCCATGAAAAATAACAAAACATGTTCAATAAAGATATTGTTCAAAACAGTATAGCACATCAACTGAACATGTAGTACTGGAACATATGTACTATTATTAAGCAGTGTGTTGTCATCATCAAAAACCAATTTGATATAGAGTTTGTGTTGCCAACAATCTCAACAATCTCCCCCTTTTTGGATGATGCACAACCATGATTAATAACTCAACCATGCTTGCACTGTTCCACAAATAACAGAGTAATAACAGATTTCAAAATCAGTTCAGATCATTCATTTACTCTGCAAATATAGCACAAATATCATCAAGCAGATAAAGTATGATATATCAAATCTCCCCATATAGACTTGCAAACATACACTCATTAAAACTCTCCCCCTTTGTGCATTAACAAAAAAAGGAATGCTTGACATTTATGCAGATTGTAAATCACAGAAGCATCAAACAAATATGCAGTTTCAAAACAGTAATGATGCTCTCTCAATCACAATTTCATAACAAAAACATATGTAAACTCCCCCTAAAATGTAGGTTTGTGTGATGAAACATTGTGTAAAGAAGTGATACTACCCCTGTCATTATGCATGAGTTTCAAAAACAGTTTAAGCACAATCCAGAATATCACAAATCAATTTCCAGTTTCAGCACAAATTTGTATCATTAATGCACAATTCAAGCACATACGTATATGTAATGACACAAATATCAACAATCTCACAATATTATCTCAAATAAGATATGAAATCAGATAAAGAACAGAGATAATATCAGATTATAAATTATTTAAGAAGTCAGTAAAGATAGAAGAAAATTGCAAAATTGGAATTTTTAACCCAGTTTAGACGCAGTCGAATGCATTACTTTCCCAAATGTTGAATTCCAATTGTATATGTCCAAAGCAATGTCCTTCCTACAAAACTTTCAACAGCCTTTTCCAGATCAAGTATAGTGGTTATGCAAGAATAATATTTCATCATATCTGAAGTCAATGTAAAAGAATGCATGACAGTTATAGCACAATTGACCTCATCCATAACACAGACGAATTAATCAAACAGAGTATCAGATATTCAAACATATTAGCAAATAATTGAATTAATTCAAACTGCAAATTTTCATTTCCTTGAATAGAGATATATTACAATCAGTGGGAGCAATCAAGGAAAGACAAAACAAAGCACCTTAGGACACACAAAAGATGGCGTTATATGCCATTTTACAAGATTAAATGAACTAGTCTTAGGACTTAACATACTTCTTAGATAAACAGAACACTATTCTGATTCTGATAAATCTTCTATTGTAATGTCTTCACTAAGATCATCTACATCCCTTTTCTCAGATTCTCCAGATGATGATGAGATGTCAACGTAGTGTTTGAATAAAAGATCTATCTTTTCATGTAGAGTCATAAGGGATTTGTTGAACTTGTTTTTCCTTTTAGATGTCCTCTTGAATCTGTCATTTACTCGTATTTCAAACTCTGAAGTGGATGATCCGAGCTCTTCATCACTATCCTTATTTATAGAAGGCTTATTTTTCTTCAGAGGAGCATTTTCATCTTGAAATACCCCACCTTGAGAGGTTTTCTTCAATCCCATACACGTTAGAGTAGCTTTACCAATCATGTTACCTCTGCCACATGTTTGCTTCTTTTCATCAGTAAAGTCAACATCGTAATGTTCTAGGACTTTGCTTATGAATACTCCATATGGGAGTTTATGTCCTCCACTAGTTCCTACCTCTAGGATATATTCTTTGAAGACAACAACCTAATTTGTCTGTATTCTATATTCAATTGCATATAGGAAACAAACATCTACAGGAGTAAGCTTAGTGATGTTGAATCTTCCAGGCAACAAGATGTGTCCAATGATAAATGCCACAACTTTTTCTTTAATATAAAGCCACTTGAATTAGAACCCTTTTTCCTTTTTATACCTTCCTCGGTATCTCATCAAACTCTTGAACATTTCTGTTTTTCGTATCGTTTTGTATCTTGGGTAGTCAAACTTGTGAGATAGTTCACCTTCATTTTTCAATCCAGTAAATTTCCACCAGATGTCATCATCAATAGTGATGTCTACGCCTTTTACCCGAGAATGAATGTTTCCATTTACTTCTTTGACATTGTAGCAGAAAACTTCTACTAGTTCATCATAACAGTCACCCTTCAGTTCAATGAATCTGCTAAGACCTTGAAACTTGATTTCATCAGGAAACATAAACTTTTCTTGTTCAAACGGAGCAAGTTCCATCATATGATGTTTGATGACTTCGTTGAGTGATCGCATAGTAATAAATCTTTTTCTTGTTGTATCATCACTGATCCATCTAGAAGGATCAACCTCTCTTCTTGCGGACATGGGACGTTTTCCTGGCCTTGATGATGATGCAGCCATTTGAGCAAGGAGAAGGAATGAATCTCACCAGAATCAGAATAAGGGTTTATTTGCAAGATTGTATGTGAATACCTCAGACTACTTCATTCATTTATAGATGGAAAGGCGCGCTAAGAGTTTGCTTAAACCCTAAGTTAATCTCTAAGGTTTTAAAAAGAAACAGGGCATTTCAAATATTAAAAAAAAAATGTAGTCGATTGAATTAAAATTGGAGGCGACTGTGACTCGTAAAAATCCTTTTCAATCCAAGTCAATTAATCAAGCAATTAAGCACATGATGCAAACAATCATACAACAACAATCAATCATTGTATGCATGATGCAACAGTCAGATACAAATTTACCAATTGTAGACCCTCAAAGTTTTTGAATTTCTCCATAATTTGTTTATCCTTGAGACAGTTCTGTATCAGCTGCATAACCTGCAAAACAGTTAAGTTTTGGTTGCTGGTACCGATTTAAATTTGGGTCCTTGATTGTCAGTTCTTGTTACATGTTCCTTTGGTATCCATACACATAATCCTTCCAGAACAACATGTCTATAGTAACAATTTCTAACAGTGTGACAACACATCTGCAGTAAAAACATGCATTTCTAGCCGGTTTTCTTAAATCATTAAGTTTTCTAGCATTGGTTCTGTGAGAGTAACCTTTAAATCAAATTCCCTTCCTATTATTATTTCTGCCAGTGGAATTTAATACAGCATCTGGATTGTCACTAGCTTGAGCAAACTTAGCTAGCTTGCTAGTCAAGTAATTAATCTTTTCAACATGTCTAGGACAATTTTCACAATCTTTTTCCACAGTTACAGTTTTAATTTCAACATTCTTATCAGATGATAAGGTTATTTCCAATTCCTTTTCTAATCTTTCATTTTCAGAAAAAAGGTTATTGATTCTATACTCATAATCTCTTTTCTTAGAGTTCAGTCGATTAACCTTGTATTCCAGTCGCATTGCTTCAGCATGTAATTCTCTGAATGTTTCAATCAGCTGCTGATATTTCTCTTTTATAGGCAGCTTCTCAAATTCTTCATCACTATCATACTCAATTTTTGCAGTTCTAGCCATGTGACATATATTGGATCTTTCCTCTTGATCAGCTTCCTCATCACTTGAGCTTTCACATTCAGAATTCTCCCAAGCAATGTAGGCTCCTTTCTTCTTCATGTTTCTGCTTTGAGGAAATACTTTCTTCCCTTTCTGCTTCGGCTGTAACTCAGGACATTTAGGCTTGATGTGGCCTTCTTTTCTACATTCGTAGCACTGGACAGTATTTGTGCTGAAGCTTTTCTTCTTGCTTTGACCTGCATGGTTAGACAATTGACTATCATTTTGCATAAGTCGACTAAATTTTCTTACCATTAAGGTCATCAATTCTTTGTCGTCCATCTCTGTTTCTGTGATGTTCTTGCTTGAAGCTTTCAGAGCAATGGACTTCTTTTCTTCAACCTCCTCTTCATCCTTTAGTCTACCAAGTTCTAAATCATGTTCACGTAGCTTGCCAAAGAAGGTAGCCATATTCATAGTTGTAAGATCTTTGGATTCAGAGATTGTAGTGACTTTTGGTTGCCAGTTCCTGTTCAGACTTTTCAAAATCTTGATGTTGATCTCTTCTTTAGGAAAGGCTTTGCCAAGAGCCATCAGGTGGTTTACAATATGAGTGAACCGCTTCTGGACATCATAAATGTTCTCACCAGCTTTCATTCTGAACAAGTCATGTTCTTGAATCAATGAATTCTTCCAGGCTCTCTTGACTTCATTTGTACCTTCGTGTGTTACCTCTAGAACATCCCATATTTCCTTAGCAGACTTGCACTCGGATATCCTGAAAAATTCATCAATAGTTAGCGTTGAGGCAATAATATTCCTAGCTTTAACATTATACTCACCTTTCCTTTTCTCATCTATAGTCCACTCAGTAAAAGGTTTTTAAACAGTTTTACTATCAACAATTTTTGTAGGTACAAATGGGCCATTGAGAGTTGCATCCAAGATCCCTCTATCTTGCGATTCAAGGAAGATTTGCATGAATTTTCCAAAAAGGGTAGTTTTCGCCAGCAAATAGAGGTGGTCTGTATGTTGATGCAACTTCACCAAAAGTTTGAATATTTGAAGCCATCCCCAGGTTTTACAGTGGAATAGAATAAAAACAGAGTCGACTGAATTTTCAAATATCTTATGAAAACCAGCTCTGGTGCCAATTGTTAGGAAACAGGTTGGCTTCGTTTTACACCAAAAGGGGCGGGGCTGAATTGGTGTTAGTTCAAATTTAAAATCTTTTCGCAATCTTGGTATGAAAATTCAAAGCTTTTGATCTTTCCTTGAAATGCAAGTTATTGAAAAATGTAATGCAGTGGATAAACATAGTTAACTGCTAAACAAGTATAGTCGACTGAATCTAAAGAGTGCAGAGATAGAGAAAATCAAACACTGATTTTTATACTGGTTCGGCCAACAATGCTTACATTTAGTGTCCTTCCATCCTTGGAAGCAAATGCACTATAATGGTTGCGGTTTTTACAGCAAGGAATTTATATTAGCACCACGCAAAAATATAAATTTCCTCTCTAACCCAAAACCAAATATAATGCACACAAAAACCAGAATTGCAACAAGAATCCCCTTTCCTGCAATCTGCACCCACGTCGAACAATCCTCAACGTATCACCAGCACCTTCACAGGATGCCAAGCCTATCACAGCACGCTTCACAGGTTGCCAACCCTATCACAACATACTTCACAGGTTTCCAAGCCTACAGTCAAATGTAGCAGTCTTCATAGGATGTCAAGCCTTCAAGATCAAACCAGAAACACCTTCTTTGTGCAGATGTTGATCAAACGGTAAGCGCAAATGACTCCTCAATCTGAATCTCTCTCAAGAAAGATCACCACCGTCTTCTTGGAGAATTCTTGGAGCTTCTGAAACTGAGAGCTTTCTCTGAAACAAGACAATGAAAATGTTAGATCACAAAAATTTCATAACAAATCGTGTTCTGTTTCTATTTATAGTTCTCCTGTCAATCTCAATCGAATAGCCTACTAATACAGTCGACTGTATTAAATCAGTTATAATAGACAGTCAACACACAGGCTCCTCAGTCAACAAAATCAATGCACATTTATGACAGTTGACCCAATTAGTTAATCCTAACTAACTTTTGAAAATATAGTCGTTGGAGCAAGTAGGCAAAACAAAATTCCAAATATAATAGTAATACAGTCGAATGAGTGATTCACACTATCGAATGACTCATGAAAAAGCACTTTGAAATTCTTTTCATCTCAAAATCTGATCAAGTACACGTGCACAAAATTTGTACAGAGATTTTAGCTTAGTCGACTCCATTACCAGTGTAGTCGATTGAACTGGTCCTTTGTCACAACAAATATAAGTTCATAAAAGTACATGTGAGCTTTTCTTTAGAAATGTGTAAAAGCAATCAAAATCATTTTAACACACATTTCAATACAAGCATGTTCCAAACATATAACACATAGTCAATCATAGATCATCCATGCAAAATAACAAAACATGTTCAATAAATATATTGTTCAGAACAGTATAACACATCAACTGAACATGTAGTACTAGAACATATGTACTATTATTAAGCAGTGTATTGTCATCATCAAAAACCAGTTTGATATAGAGTTTTTGTTCTCAACAATCTCAACACATCTAACTTTGCAGGATCGATGGCTTTACTACATATTGACGAGAAAAATGAACACAACCTATTTATGGTCTGCCTAACATTTTTGGGAAAAATTCCACGAATAGCCACCGGTAACAAATGTTGCATCAAGGCGTGACAATCGTGAGACTTCATGCCAACAAGCTTTAAGTCCTGCATCGACACTAAACTCTTCATATTTGAAGAGTATCCTTGTGGTACTTTGATACTCTTTAAACAAAGGCAAAAACTTATCTTCTCTTGTCTAGACATTGTGTAACATGCAGGGGGCAAATAAGTACGTTTACCA
>NC_028351.1:27967094-27979268 GCF_000741045.1 Vigna radiata var. radiata | reverse complement strand
TGAATGTTGAGTAGTGTACCAATCAAGCTATCACACATATTCTTCTCTACATGCATCACATCTATGCAATGTCGAACATCTAACTTTGACCAATATGGACAATCAAAGAATATTGATTTCTTCTTCCAAGGGGTCGTTACAGATGACTTCTTGGATGTTTTCCCAAATACATGATGTATTTTATTAACTTTTTCAAGAATTTGAAGGCCAGTAAGTGGATTTGGTGCTTCGCCCCTCTCTTGATATCCATTGAATGCTTTTTTTAACCTTCGATATGGATGATTACATTTTAGAAATTTTTAACCTTTGCAGATACACCGTCTTTCTTCCATGCTTCAATTGGTGAGCTGTAGTGTTTTCTTCATAGATAGGACATGCTTTATGACCCTTGACACTGTATCTTGACAAATTGCCATAAGCTGGAAAGTCATTAATGGTGGAAAATAACATTGCATGCATCACAAAAGTTTCATTAGCGAATGCATCAAATATTTCAACCCCATCAACCCACATAAACTTCAAGTCTTCAACTTGTGGTCTTAGATAAACATCTATGTCATTTCCAGGTTGCTTTGAACTAGATATCATCATAGACAACATCATGTACTTCCTCTTCATGCATAATGTAGGAGATAAGTTGTAAATTATCAATATAACTAGCCAACAACTGTGATTGGTACTCAGATTACCAAATGGGTTCACTCCATCAGTGGCTAAACCAAGCCTAAGATTTCTACACTCTTTACCAAATTGGGGGAATTGTTCATCAATATTTTTCCATTGCTTTGAATCAGCTGGATGACGAAGCAGCCCGTCAATTTTTCTCTCATCTACATGTCATCTACGGTTTTTAGCATCTTTGGGATTCGCAAACAAACGCTTAAGTGTGGGCTCTATTGGAAGGTACCAAACTACTTTCAAAGCATATCCATTTTTTTCTGTCTGACCATTATCTTCACTATTGTTTTTTGACTTGTATCGTGATAAGCCACATTTTGGACACTTTGTCAAAAATTCAAACTCTTTCCTATATAAAATGCAGTCATTGGGACAAGCATGTATCCTTTTATACTCCATACCCATTGGACAAAGAATTTTCTTNGCATCATNATTATGAGTGGGTAGTGTATTTCCATCTGGCAACATTTCATTCAACAACGTCAACAATTCTGTAAAACTCTTATCAGTCCATCCATTGCTCGCCTTCAAATTAATGAGCCTTAACACCTCTGACAAACGTGTGAACTTAGTTGAACCGAGATACAAAATTGTTTCCGCATCAGTCGACATCGTCTCATACACATGAGCTTTGGAAAATTTTTTTGCGCCAACATCGCAGATCATGTCCTCTAATTTGTCTTCATCCGATCGATCTTCTTCCATGGTGGAATCAATAACATTTTCAGTTTAGGAGTCAGTCGGAAAGTGAATTTCTTCGCCGTGTCATATCCATGTGGTATAGCATCTTAAGAAACCATCATGTATAAGATGTTCTCTAATTTGGGTTGCGTTCAACTTTCTCCCATTCAAACAGTTCACACAAGGACATCTAAACTTCACTTCATCATCACTTCTCCCCTCATTACATTGTGCAAATTGTATAAATTCCTCTACACCTCTTTCGTACTCAGCACTAATGCATGGTAAATTAATCCAATTTCGATCCATTCCTAAATATTACAAAATTAAAACTATATAATTTTACATATTAAATCAATTCAATCATACTATCAATTCAATCATACAATCAATTCAATTATTCACAAATTCATACCGATATCATAATACAAATTAGGGGCAATTGAAAAAAATATGGTGTACCAATAAACAAAATATCTAATCATAAAATTAATATCTAATATATCACAAATATTTTAATACCTGGAATGTGAATGGCGAGGAGGAATGGGTGCGGCAGGGACGATTGGGACGGCGGAGAGGAATGGCAGGTTGGAACTTAACGATTCCAAGTGGAAGATTGACGATTCTGATCGGTCAAAACTCTTCCCCAACGTTGAAAATGGCAAATGAACCGAACGAATTTGAGTTTAATCGGGGGTTCTGAAATTGTTTCGCGATGTAGGAGACGACACTGTTCGTGATTTTTATTTTTTTAACCTTAAGAGGGGAATATGTTGCGGTTCTACACTTAACTGCGGTCATAAAGGGGAATATGTCGCGGTTCTACACTTAACCGCGGCCTATTCATCTGAAAAGAATAAATCAAAATGGCATTTTTGAAATTTTTTTCAAACTATATGCCACGGTTCAACGCCCAACCGCGGTCTATTCCCTGAAATATTTAAAATTTATTCAGATTAGGGAATATGCCACGGTTCTCTGACCAACCGCGACCTATTCCCCGACGTTCTGAATCCCCTAACTACCTTCCGAATGGCCTTTTTGGGGAATGTCAGAAGGTTACAGGGGAATCGGCCGCGGTTGGTCAGAGAACCGCGGCATATACCCCTGTAACCTTCTGTTATTCACCACGTTGTAAGCTTCTGCATTAAATTGGCAGGGGAATAGGCTGTGGTTCTCTGTCCAATCACGACCTATTTCCCTGCTGACCTTCTGACATTCCCCAAAAGCAGCCCCTGCAATAAATTGAAAGGAGAGTAGGCCGCAGTTGGTCACAGAACCGCGGCCTATTCCCTTACCAATTTATTGTTTTTCTGACGTGGCGTCAAAGGCAGAAAGCTGACTAGTGTATAGGCCGCAGTTCTCCTCTGAACCACGGCCTATAAGTTCGAATTATTTTCAAAATTACCATCGCGCACTATTATGTTGCGGTTTCTGATGAACCGTGGCATAAAGTGCGCTGTAAAAAACCAATTTTTTACTAGTGATTGATAATATATTGATGGGTGAATAGATAATTTAGACGTCAAGTTCTAACATCTAACATTCATAAAAACCATACACAACAAATAGTTTGTTTTAGATTTAACAATAGGTGCGTCTGAATCTTAGTTGGCGTAGAATAGCTTTTGGCTTGCTTTCCAATAAATCTTTAATATTAACATAGGTTTGTATAGTCTTAATATAAAAAAAAGTCCTATTTAAATGAATCTTATTTATAATAAATATAAACCAAAATAAGAAGACGAATGACTAATTTAAATGAATGATTAATTTATATGAATCACTAATCTTATTTTTTTTGATTAATTTTAAATTTTGACGCGTTAAGAGATTAGACAAAAGAAGTTAAGTGACATTAATAATTTTTTTAATATGCTAAATATCTTTTTACGAAAAAAATCAATTATGATAAAACTAGAAAGAATTTTGATTAGAAAGAAAAAAAAGCATTTACTTTACAATTCCAAATTCCGTTGGTCAGTCAACAAAGCTAGGACCAAATATATTTTATAACAAAAGCCTTCTTTCTAATTTTGCTTTTAGTAATACAGTATTTGAAGCATACGTTTCTGGACACTAGTGCTTTAACAATTGAACACTTATCATGTTAGAAATAAAGCTTAATTGCTTACTTCTTCTTCAAGTCTTCAAATTCAGTTGTTAATGTCTTATTAGTATCCGCTTCTGAAAATGTCTTTATTGTATCGTCATGAGATATAATTGCATTAATGAAGTTTCTTTGGTTAAGTTCGCAGAGACAGAATTAATTTTGTGGTGACATAGCAAAAAAAAGTCTATCACTTTTATTTTTCTCTTTCCTCTGCACAATTGAGACCATCTCTTTTTCTTTCTCTCTTTCTTTCTTTTTTCTTAATCTTCTTTTCACTTCAAATTTGAAAATGGTGACTTTTATTTTATACATCAAGGCTGCAACTAATGGACTATTGTGATATATAATAACTCATGTTATATTAATTTTCTTAGTCTTGTAACTTTCTGTACATTAATTAGTAGATCTAAAGTTCAATTCCTTTCACTAGTAAAAACATTGTTTAACGTCACTCCATAGACGTCAGTCAGTGGTTCCCCTGACATAACATGATGACCGGTGGCAAGTTCGTAAATAAGTCGAGCATATAGACATCGGGACCAGATCTACCCGATGTCTAAAACATTATAAACGTAGGGGCAAATCCACACAGACATCTAAAGGTCTGCCAGGTAGGTGAATAGTCGCCATATCGACATCAGATAAGACTATGGCAATGTCTATAACCTACTTTACACGTCAAGATGACAACACCCGACATCTATAGGTTTGTCAGGTTACTGAACAGTCGCCATATAGACGTCGGGTGGATTCAAACAGACATCTATAACCTGACAGGTAGTTGAGTGTCATTAATGTTCTGCCATATAGATGTCGCCCCGCCCTGCTAGCGGACGTCTATAGCCTAACAGTTAGGTGAAACTGTAAAGTTATTCTGCCATATAGACGTCAAGTACCATCTAATTGACGTCTATAGGACTGTAGAGTTCAATTAGACGTTAGTTGCACATGGACCTGACGTCTATAATCCGCGCCAACATTAATATTTAAATCATAAAGACATCAAATTAGTGAGGGGACCGATGTCTCTAACATTATAGACGTCTGGCGCCAAGGAGAACCGACGTCTATAGTACCTTATACTTCAGAACGTGAATCTGTGAGAGTTACCACTATTCACCGTCTTCTTCCTCAAGCCTTTCTCCGTTGCGACATTAATTTGGAGGTTCATTTTCTCTATTTTGGACCGTTTAAATTTAGTTTTTCTCCGATTGAATTAGTCTTTGATGAAAAATCTTTCATTTGAACCGATTAAAATTATATTTGGTTGCGTTTTGTTGCAATTTTTGGCATCTTGTTGGGTTGCGTTTTGGACTGTTTTTGGCCTGCGTTTCTTACCTATTATTGGGCGTGCACTCCTTCATTTCCCTTCATTGCTTATTTAATCTTCTAAAAATGTTAGCTTCTTTGTTGAAAACTTAATTTGTATGGATATTATTGCCTTTTGTGTATGCATGTTGGCATTAGTGAATATGTTTTTTATTGGTTTTTTTTTTTTTATGATTTCATATTGACTTTTAGGTATGCATGTGTGTCACAACCGGTGTCGCAACGGGACGACGATAAAAAAAAAAGACAAGTTTTGAAAAAGAGTCTTGGAGTCGCCACCATATTTTATTCTGGAAAACTACGGAAAAGCCATAAAATGATAAGGCATGGTCTGTGAAAACCAGATTCTAGGTTCGGGAGTCGGTTACGTGTAGGGAAGGTGTTACCACCCTATAACGCCTGCCTAAGGGCAGTACCTTTTATTAAATACTCGAGTGTGATGTGGTTTACAAAATGTTTAACTATCCCCAAAAAAGACACTATAAAGAAACCAAATATTATTTTTTAACTTTTGAGAAATTATTGATAGAATTTGTGTGAAAAAGATTGGACTTTTGGGAAGTGAACCTGACAAGGACTGGCCTTGCTCCTACGTATCTCCACTTTGGATGGAGCATCAATGATCACGTAGTTCTAGCAGAAAGATTGTTTGTTTGTTTGAAAATGTTCATATTTTGGTATTTTTATATAAAAAAAGGGAAAGGTTTTAGCACAAGGCCTACGCAAACGGTCACACGTGTACTTTAACCTTTAAAAACATATTTTTATTATTTTTGTAAAAAAGGGAGAAAGGCTTTTAGCACAAGGCCTACGCGAAAGTTCGCACGTGTGCTTTAACCTTTTAAAACATATTTGTATTATTTCTGTAAAATGAAGGGAAAAAGGCTTTTAGCACAAGGCCTATGCGAACGATCACACATGTGCTTTTTAACCTTTTAAAACACATTTTTATTCTTTTTGTAAAAAGAAGGGAAAAAGGCTTTTAGCGCAAGGCCTATGCGAATGGTCACACGTGTCCTTTAACCTTTTAAAACATATTTATATTATTTTTGTAAAAAGAAGGAAAAAGGTTTTTAGCACAAGGCCTACACAAATGGTCACACGTGTGTTTTAACCTTTTAAAACATATTTTTGTTATCTTTGTGGAAAAAAGGAAAAAGGCTTTTAGCACAAGGCCTACGCAAACGGTCACACGTGTGCTCTAACTTTTTAAAACATATTTTTATGATTTTTAGAAGAAGAACGGGACATATTTCTGTCCTTGTGTTCGTTGTGTTAATCAATTACAACAAGACTTAAGCAATTTGCATTACCATCTATTCATGTTCGGCATAATGAGAACTTATACCGTTTGAACTTGACATGGAGAAGTACTGGACTAGCCAACCACATCACGAGGAACGAATTATGTGGAAGAATGGATGAGTGATCATTTAGAGGATACGATACGTGATGTTGGGGAACATAACTTTGGAAGAGCTAATTTGTATGATTCTTTTATCAATGATTCAAAGCAACCGATGTACCCAGGTTGCTCGAACTTTACGCGTCTGTCTGCAACATTGAAGTTGTTTAGTTTAAAAGCAAGGAACGGATGGACCGATAAAAATGTCATAGAGTTGTTGGAGTTGTTGAAAGAGATGCTTCCAGAAAATAATACCCTACCTATGCGTAATTACGAGGCGGAATAAATTTTATGTCCAATGGGTCTTAAATATCAAAAGATACATGCTTGTCCCAATGATTGTGTTTTATACATAAAGGAGTTTGCTTCGCTAAAGTATTGTCCAACATGTGGTTTAAGCCGTTTTAAAAAGAAATATGATAGAAACACTGTTGATGAAGGTAATGATGGTGCACCTCCTAAGGTGATGTGGTATTTTCCTATAATACCTAGGTTGAAACGTATGTTCTCTGTTAAAGAAGATACGAAGAACCTTAAATGGCATATTGTCGGAAGAAAGTGTGATAATCTTCTTCGACACCCAGCAGATTCACTACAGTGGAAGAAGATCGATGAAACATTTCCAGAATTTGGTGCAGATCCAAGAAACTTAAGACTTGCACTTGCAACTGATGGTATGAATCCTTACTGGAACTTAAGTCGCAAGCACAGTTCATGGCCAGTTATGTTGATGATATACGATCTTTCTCCTTTGTTGTGCATGAAAAGAAAATATGTCATGTTGTCAATGATGATATCGGGTCCTAAACAACCTAGCAATGACATTGATGTTTACTTGAAACCTTTAATTGATGATTTGAAATTGTTGTGGGAAGAAGCTGTTGAAGTGTTCAATTCAGATGTTGAAGAAAATTTCCGTTTGCGTGCAATGTTGTTTTGCACTATTAATGATTTCCCAGCCTATGGAAACTTGAGCGGTTATAGTGTTAAAGAACTTTTTGCATGTCCAATTTGTGAAGAAAACACTAGTTAACTTCAATTGAAGCATGGTCAGAAGACAATATATACAAGACATCGAAAATTCCTTCCTCGCAATCACCCTTATCGTAGATTGAAAAAAGCATTCAATGGAAGTGCGGAGGATGAGGCTGTGTCTAGACCCTGTAATGGTGAAGTGGTGTACAACGAAGTCAAAAGCATTGACATTGTGTTCGGAAAACATCATAAAAGTACCTTCACAAAAAACGTTTGGAAGAAATGATCAATATTTTTTAATCTTCCTTATTGGTGTAAACTTGATGTTAGACATTGTATTGATGTGATTCACATAGAAAAAAATGTTTGTGACAGTGTCATCGGAACTTTATTAAACGTAAAAGGGAAGACCAAAGATGGAATAAAAGCAAGACAAGATTTGGCTGAAATGGGAATCTGAACAGAGTTACATCGACAGGCAATAGGAAGATGAACCTATTTGTGTCCAGCCTGTCATACTCTTTCTAAAAAGAAAAGCAAAGTTTTTGTAACTCTTTAAGAAGTGTGAAGGTTCCACAAAGTTATTCTTCAAATATTAGTAACCTTGTTTTTATGCAAGAGCTAAAGCTAGTTGGTTTAAAGTCTCATGATTGTCATATATTGATGCAACAATTATTACCAGTTGTTATTCAAGGCATATTACTTCCTTTTGTTGGGGGTATTCTGACACGTCTGTGTTTGTTCCTTAATGCCATTTGCAAGAAAGTTGTTGACCCTCGATGTTTAGATCAATTGGAAAATGAGGGAATAAGACTACTATGTGAATTAGAGATGTATTTTCCACCTTTTTTTTATATCATGGTTCATTTGATCATTTCATCTAGTCCGAGAAATTCGAATATGTAGGTCGGTTTACTTAAGGTGGATGTACCCTATTGAAAGATACATGAAAATCTTAAAGGTATATGTCAAGAATCAATATAGACCATAACCTTCAATCATAGAGAGATACATTGCAAAAGAAGCCGTTGAATTTTGTTCAGCTTATATGCTAAGGTTTGAACTAGTGGGTCTACCCAAGATCATACATGAAGTAAAATGTGAGGGTAAGGGTCGTGGTGTGAGGATTCAAAGTGTTAGTAGAATAGAAGTTGATCAAGCTCATTTGTACATCTTAAACAACACTGATGATTTGATTCCTTACATTTTTTAACACGTTAATGAAATAAAGGCATCACACCCAAGAACGAGTGAAAAATGACATCTTAATGAAATGTCAAACCTTCTTACAATAGTTTAAGAAAAAGATTTATGCGACTCCACATGCTTCTAAAACTCTATTGAGGTTATCTCGTGGGCCGAACACAGATGTGATTACATATGGTGGGTACTATATAAACAATATCTCTTTTCAGACAAAGGAAGAAGATGACAAAAGTAGGGTTCAAAATAGTGGGGTTACACTACAAGCTGAGTCTGCGCACTTTTCGAGTTCTAGAGACAAAAATCCAATCAGTGCATCAATGAATTATTTTGGAGTAATACAAGAAATATGGGAGGTGGATTATGTGAGGTTTAGAGTCCTCGTTTTCAAGTGTAAATGGGTTGATATAAATTCTGGTGTCATGACAGATGGCTCTGGTTTCACATTAGTAGATCTTAAAAAAAATTAATTACACTGATGAACCATTTATTATGGCTAGTCAAGCAAGGCAAATATTCTACGTAGCTGATCCAGCGAATGAAAATTTGTCAGTGGTTTTGGAAGGAAAAAACATGTACAGGTATGATGATGAAAAATCTCTTGATATTCTTGAAACAACATCTGCCGCATCAAGACCCATTGAAGACTCAGTTCATGACGTTGTCGATGATGACATACATGCAATTCGTAGTGATCACAATGAAGGGATCCGGGAGAAAACAATATCTTAATAAGTAACGTCTTTTTTTCTGTTTTGACTATATATGTACTTCTATTCGGATGAATATTTCAATTAGTACAGACCAGACGTACACGAGGCGTGACATGATTGCCAGAAGTGACATCCGGACAGGTTCATGGGCAGAGGAGACATCTTGAGATTGACCAGATCAAGTGTGGCATCAAGGCCAAAAATGTTGATAGATTTAGTAGTCATCTAGGTAAGATAGCCAAAACCCATGTTTCTTTCCTTCATGCAACTTGGGATGATGTCCGAGAGGTCGAGAAGAACCTCTTATGGCAAGATGTTCAGGTATGGTTACTTAAAATAAATTTGATATACTTATTTCTTTGATCTTATTCTATTATTAACATTTTTTTTCTTATTTTAAACAGCTAAAATATGATGTTCCAAACACACTTGAGATGAGAAAGAAAATGTTACAACAAATAGCAAAGAGATGGAGGGATTTCAAGACAAGGCTGACACTTCTTTATGTGTTTGGAGACAGACAACATGAGAACCCAAGTAAGGATTGTTCCTTCACCGATGAAGAGTGGATGCAGTTTCGTGCATCTAGAGAGACTGGGGAATGGAATGTATTTATCTTAACAAACAAAGTGTTAAAAGGAGTTATTATTATATAGTTATGAATATACATGGTTTTACAAGGTAAAAGGTTAGCCGCCCAAGAAAGGCAAAGGCTAAATGATGCACCACACGTGTTATCACGAGGTGCTTATGCAAAACTTGAGAAAAAAATTAAAAAGAGTCGAGCGGATGAGTTGGGGCTTGAGTCCCTGGACCTTGCACCTCCACCTACAAGGTACGAGATGTGGAAGACCGCTCGGACGAAATTAGATGGGAACATGACATCTGCCTTAGCTGCATTGATCTCACAGAGAATTGTAAGTTGAAATTGTAAACATTGTTTGATTTTGTATTTATCATATCATGTAATTTAAGTAACATTTTTTTCTATGTGTAGGATTAGTTGGTTGAGCAGTAGACACAGGGAACATTTACTCCCCAAGGTAGGGAGGACATTCTAACAACGGCCATTGGAAAACCGCAGCACCTAGGACGTGTACGTGGAGTTCCTGGGGCGATTGGTCTTCGTGACTACATTGGCCCTGTTTAAAAAACAACTCAATCAACGAATCAGGATGCACTGAGGCAAATGGATCTTCAGTGGGAGGAAAGACTTCACCAAATGGAGCAAGGATTCATGGGGCAGCTACAAGAACAAAAAGAAATACAAAAAGCGCTTGAAGAGAAGATGCAATCCATGACGCAGGGCACCCTGGGTGTGCCCACTGAAACTCCCACACCGCCTCTTGTCAGCACTAGAGGATCCTGCTCCGCTGTTGAACCTACTGAGTACATTGGTCAGTATGAGTTAGGGGTTGATGGGGATCCCCCACGCATTGTGGTTGTCGAACGAGTAGTTGAGGGAGGCCAGACTATTCATGGTGTTCCCATATCATCCCAGCACGTGTGTCATGATTGACGAGGTTGGGGATCCCCAGCTCAGGTGCCTGTACCCACTCCAGAAGTTCAATTTGTGGGGGAGGCCATAGGAAGTTTTTTAGCCTGGCCTAGAACATTGATTATCACACACATTACTAATCAATAAGTATAATACTTTTATCATTACTAATTTTATATTTTCATTTAAAACTATATTCTCATAACTTTGAAAATCTTATCTTCAGTGCACACGTCCTCAAAAGCAGCCGATGCATGAGGCACCAATACCTGAATATGATGACATGGCTGAAGCGGAGGATGATCCAATAACAAAACTAATGTCAAGAATTCCCAGGTTCAACAAAGGATCAATACAAATATACTGGGATTTAAGAGTATTTGGTCTCCCCCCCCAATATGCCAGTATATATCACATTCAATGATGTATATGAGATCATTGTGGGAGACAAGATGCTGAATATTTCCATTATTCAACTATGGTGCATGTAAGATAATTAATTTTGTCTACCATAATAGTTTTATTTAGATTACTAGTTTGTAACAACTTAACTTTGTTGTTATAGGTACATGGACACAGTCATTGTAGACCAAGGTCAGTCTTCCGTTTACGGATTTGTTGAACCTCAGACCATCCAACGTTGTGGTAACACAGTTGAAACCAAACAAAATTATTTGCAAACATGGATGGCTGAGTCAAACAGAGACGTATACCTTGTGCCATACATTGACGGGTATGTGTTGTTTTATGTAAAAGGTAATTAAAGTTTACTTAATTAGTTTACTAACTATTTATGATGTTCCAAATAGGGCTTACTGGTAGCTGTTGGTCCTCATTCTGAAATAATGTACAATTGCATTCTTATGTTCGCTACAAAGGAAGATGAAAAATCACTTGAGAAACATGCTTCAAGGGTAAGTGTTTCGCCAAAAATGACTTTGAAATTCATGTTGACCTTAATATTAGTTTATGTTTTAATGTAAATAGAGTAATGGGTAAATCTCGAGGTCAACTAAATCAAGTCTTGTGTCGCAACCGGAAAATCGCGACGGGACGACGACGATCCAAAAAAGATAATTATTGGAAAAATTATTTTGTAGTCGCCACCATAGTTTATTCTGGAAAACTATGGAAAAAACCATAAAAAGGACAAGGCTTAGTTTGTGAAAACCAGAGATGGGTTCGGAAGTCGGTTACGTGTAGGGAAGGTGTTAGCACCCTACAACGCCTGCCTAAAGGCAGTACCTTTAATTAAATGCGCGAATAAAGAGATGGTTTGCAAAATGTTTAACTATCCCAAGAACAAAATAAAGAAACAAAAATATTTTTTTGGTTTTTTGGGGCCCGACAAGGATTGACCTTGCTCCTACGTATTCTCATTCAAAATGAGAAATCAGGGTTACGTAGTTCTATGAGAAAGATTGTTGTTTGAAGATGTTTTTAGTTTTTGAAGATTTTGTAATTTTTTTCCATTTTTATATAAAGAGAGAAAAGGTTTTTTAGCACAAGGCCTACGCGAGCGGTCGCACGTGTGCTTAAACCTTTTCAAAATATTTTTATTTGATTTTTAATTTTT
>NC_028351.1:27945355-27966765 GCF_000741045.1 Vigna radiata var. radiata | reverse complement strand
TAAAAGAAAAGGAAAAGGTTTTCAGCACAAGGCCTACGCGAGCGGTTGCACGTGTGCTTAAACCTTTTCAAAATATTATTAATTGATTTTAATTTTTATAAAAGAAAAGAAAAAGGTTTTCCACACAAGGCCTACGCGAGCGGTCGCACGTGTGCTTGAACCTTTTCAAAATATTTTTATTTGATTTTTAATTTTTTATGATTTTTATATTTTTATCTTTATTAGCAAAGAGACATAACAACACAAAAAAAAAACCAAAGAAATAAAAAAAAACAAAGACAATAAAAAACATTACAGTCCAAGTCTAATACGAATAGGGGTGTAGAGATAAAAAACTGGGGTGCTGAATGAAATTGAAGCCCTTTGAGCCCAAAGCTCCTTCCCTCCAACCCAGAATATGCCAGGGGTGCAAGGCAGGGGTGCAGCATGAAAAATCTTGGTCCAGGCCCAAGGTAGGCGTGCAACCGTGAATATTGGGGGTGCCATTTGATGGATGCTGGCCCAGGCCCAAATCCTCTTTTCCTTGCTTGCAGAAAGGGAATGGAGGTGCGAATAGAGAAACGAAGGTGGCGGCAGGCAGAATATGGCCCAGAGCCAGGCCCACAGCTTCCTTTTGTAGGCAAATAAGGAATAGGGTGTGAATAGCATTGATGTGGTGGCCATAGAAAAGAATGAGCCCAACAGCTGGCCCAAGCCTAACCCTAACAGAAACATTAGGGGTTTCTCTAACTTCATCTCATTTGCATTGGCGGCGTCAAGACTCAGATCACCTTCTCCGTAAACACTCGCTTCCGCCACCCCCAGCCATGACCCAGACTCCACTCGTCCGGCCACCGCGACTCGCGGTCCACAACATCGCCAGGGACAAAACCCGCTGCCAGAGACATCGCCGATCACGACACTAGGCTCGCTTACCCTTCTTCTCATCTTCGTGCGAGAGAAAGCTTCTTCCTCGTGAACGACATCACTGCCGCCGAGCCAGGGCCACCGCGAGAAACGAACCAGGGCCACCGGTTCAACTCGTCGTCGTCCGTCGAGCTCTCTCTTCTTCCTCCCCTCTTCACGCGAGGTTAAACTCACCACCGACTGCAGCGCCATCCACGACGTCGAGTTCTGTTCCAATCTTCTTCTTTTCAACCTCTCGATATTTGATTCCTCCTCAGCAGAGACAGAGATCCCTTTCGCCTTTCGGTTTGGTTGAGAATTGAGATTGCAAATTTGGAATTGGCATTCGGAATGGGATCCCTCACAACGACGCCGCTACAACGAAGGCTATTGCTGATGCTGTTGCGGTGGTTGCTGCCTCTCGGTGGAAGGAGCCATGAACATCACAAAGAATCGCCATCGCTAAAGTTGCTGAATCTCTTGTTCCATTTCCCCTTTTCGATCTTGGTTTTCTTGTTGGTTGCTCTGCCTTGGTTTGAATTTGATCAAGTGTGGTATTGGTTGATGGATCGGTGTTTGGAAGGAAGATGGTTATGGAGGTTGATTTTGGTTGTTCTGTTTTGGTTTTAATTGCAGGGAAAATAGGAGAACAATATGAACGGAGATTTGATTCAGATGAATATGGTGGAAAGGTGCTGACGATGGGGGAGACCGTGAATGAAGATGGTTGGGGTTTATGGAGTTGAAAATGAGTTCTCTGTTTTGTGGTTGAGAGTGTTGTATGAGGGAATCGGTGGTGTTTTTTCTGTTTTTCAGGTAATGAACAAGATGAAGATGATGAACGATGACGGCAGTGAACGGTTAAGGAGAATGCAGGTTGGGGGAATTGGTTTCCGAGGGGGTCAAAAGGAAGTATCGTTAGAGGGAGACCTTGTGTGTGAGGAACGAAGGTGCTCTTTGTGCCTGAGTTGGAGAGGATGCCTCTGAGTTGGTTAATGGCCGTCCCCCTCAAAACCAAAATGGAGTTGGGTTTTGTGATCAAGGAAAAGGTCCGAATGGTTGACGAAAAAAAAGTCGTTGCGGATGATGGATTGGAGCATGAGGCGTGGTGTGAGTGATGGATGATGATGGTTAAGGGTGAGAGAAAATGATGGATTCTGTTGTGTGTCTTTTGGTGATGATGGTGCTGAGGAATTCGAGTGAGTTTGTGATGAGGGAGTAAAAATGGACAAGAGAGTCGTGTGTGATGATCCCTCTCTTGTGAATTTTGATTCCCCTTTTCTGCATAACCATGGCGTGTTCTCTAACAGTGTTCACCCTCTGTAATACATACTGCCACCCCATTGTGCCTGCCAAAATCGTCTTTTTGTTCCTCCCAGCCAACACGTACCTTTTGCCAGTTTTGCAACGTCACTGCCACCCAAAAACCGTCTCTGCTAGCCCAAAAAAATTTCTCTTTTTACCTTTTTTTTTCACAAAAAGACAAAACTAACATTCCAAACTATTTTCATTTTTTTCTCTCTTTTTTTTTGTTTTCTTTCTTTTTTTCATTTCTTTTCTTATTTTTATTTTTTTATATTTTTTTTTCAAATAGAAAATAAAATTAAATCTAATAATAATAAGATAGTTAAATCAAATATATATAAAAAAAAACTAAAAATAAAAATAAAATAAGACAAAAACAAACACTAAGTCCTATTATTCAGTCACCCGGACGAAATTGGGTGTTGACATCTTGTATCCAAAGGTTGGGTGCATTTATAGTTTTAATTCATTTACTATGTTATTCAATGATCTTAATTCTTGACAATATTTAGTTTGTCATTTTAGTGTAACAAGTAGCTAGATTCATGGGAATGTGGGTACTATGTGATGTCTTGGATTAAGACCATCATTCGAGCTGGCATTACAGATGACTGGAATGAGGTAATAATCATGCTTACTTTCAAAACATCACAAATCAATAATTTTCTTTGAACATATGTCAAACCATAATGAATATTTCTTAATTGTGCAGCGCTTCAACAATTTATCTCCTTTACCCGAAGACACCATAAAGCAGATAAGGTAGGAGTGGATAACTTATCTTTTGCAAAATTGGAACTAGGAAGACTTATATTTGTTGTTGAACATTACTTAGGTTTAGTTTAAGTTTAAAATTTCTTTTTTTTTATCTTTGATTGAACTATAGTTGAAACAAAAACATTTATTATAAATAATTATTCTAGGTCAATTTTCTGATTTTCAGGTGTGGTTTTATTGGGAAAATAAAATAATTTTTTTTAAGCAAAAACACCTAGAAGACGTCGGTTAATGCAAAACTGACGTCTACAAACGTCTATTAGTGCACAAACTGACATCCAATGAGTTACAGTGGACAAAACGCTCCAGGGCCTATAGACGTCGCCTCTGGACAAGTGAGACGGTAAACGTCTATTGTAAGTATGACCGACGTCTATGTAGACGTCAGTTATATCCTAACCGATGTCTCATTTAACGTCACTCGAATAGACGTCGGTTCCATATATGACGTTAAAAGTCTAAAATAACCGATGTCTAAACCCCTTTCTACACTAGTGTTTATTCAACTCAAGTGCAACAAAAAGAATATAAAATATTCAATGATTCAACTAAATTATGACAACAATAAAAAGGTTTTTACTTCTGGCATCTCATATTTTCTTCGTACAATTCCTAATTTATAACATACTAATTCTATCCCTGAGTCAATAGTAAAGAGAACTATGACTTTTTCTCCCTCAAGATTGTTTCGCAGCTCCTCCCTTACCTTCTACGTTCTCTGTATATTCTACGTTCTCTGTATCTACCTCTTTTGCATTCCTCTCTTCAGTCCCGTTTTCCCACGAATAGTATAACACCTCAATCATAGACAACACTCCCTCATCATGTTTGTGGCAACTCTCCTTCAAACTGTTATGGAATAATCAATTTTCCTTAACTGTATTCTACAACTAAGGAAATTGGAATTTGAAAAAGAAGTTAGCACCTCCCCGAATTCTTGGATAATGTTTTTCGGAAGACTATTTCATAATCCATTTTTCGGTGATATTGCCTTCAACATACTCACCTCTCAAACCATGCCCCAATTTTGCAAATCACCACCACCTACCCACAGCTTAGCCAACAACTCAACAAGACCTTCACACCTTCACCAAACCTTCCGGACACCCTTCACTACAACATACGATGTTGATGAAGCCTGTGTCTCCACCAATAACACAATTATTCAAATAAACATAAAAGCGTAGGAGGCCAATTAAAAAAAATGGAGATGTATTTCTGTCATATGTTTTTGGAATATCCGAGTCTTTGTCTTAATGGTCGTTCGTCCTAGATGTCCGCCCAGTCAAATTGAGAGATTATTACAAAATATATTCTTATGTCAAAGTAAATAAAAATCTGAAAGTTAAAACAATTAATTTATATTAAATATAATTACTTATTTCTTTATCTCAAACATGTATTTATAGTTTTTCAAATGAGTTTTGGATTAACAATGGTCTAACTACTATCCAATTACTAATAATCACACTTCATCCTAGTCTAATTAGTTTAATGTTACTGTTGAGTCTCAACTTCGTTCCAATTAAAAAAAAAAGTATCAATTTCATCTCCACTTTATATGATTTGCACTAATCAAGTCTATTTTTATTGACGGTGTTTAAATTGACAATGTTGACTTATTTCTAAATCAAAATATCCAAAATTCAATTCGTAATCATGTGATCACTACAAAAATAAATTATTTTTGGGGGGTTAGTTTCTGGCGATTTTATAAACCCCGAAAAGTTTTTGGCGGTTTAACAAAACTACCCCTAAATATTTTTAAGAAATTCCTGCTCTACTTCGCGCCTTTCTTCTACCTTAATCATTTCCCTTATTCTCTAATTTTCTCGCTCAGCCTTCATTTCCTCAGACCCTATCTTATCGCTTATGTGCTTCATTTCCTCGCTCCTTAAAACTTCATCGGAATCATTTTCCCCTAAACCCCTCTCCTGCTCCATCTTCGTGTTGTTCTTCCCTTGCTTAGGCTGAGCATTGTGTTCGTCGTGGAGGCATCGTGGTGCTCTGTTGCGTTCGCACTGGGAAACTAAACTTTAGATTCATTCACGCGGCTCAGAAACCTGTCGAGAAATCTTTCCGATTCGTTTGTCTCCTATATCTTACTCTCAAAATTTCCATTTTGCTCTCTTCCTTCTTCCATCTGTTGTTGTTTATTGTTTTCATGTTTGTTTGGTCTCTTTAAAAGTTTGTGTAATTTACTTGTTTTCATGTCTGTTCGCAGTTCAATATCCCTAACCTCCGGGTTGGAACCCTAGATTCTTTGCTCTCTCTCAGTGATGACCTCTCCAAGGTAACTCAACAATCTGCCAAAACTCTATTTTTGCTGTAATCTCGCTTCTCGATTTCCTCAACTCCTTCATCTCGTATGTTTAAGTCGAATAATTTCGTGGAAGGAGTGGCGCACAAGATCAGGCGCCAGATTGAGGAGCTTCAAAGAGTTTCTGGTGTGGACAATGGCGGCCTCACCGTTTACGGTTTCCCCATGGATTCCTACTTGGTTTGCTTCCCTTTTGTGTGTTGAGATTGTTGACAACGCAAACTCTATATCAAACTGGTTTTTGATGATGACAACACACTGCTTAATAATAGTACATATGTTCGAGTACTACATGTTCAGTTAATGTGCTATACTGTTTTGAACAATATCTTTATAGAATATGTTTTGTCATTTTGCATGGATGTTTCTATGATTGACTATGTGTTATATGTTTGGAACACACTTGTATTGAAATGTGTGTTAAAACAATTTATGAACTTATATTTGTTGTGACAAAGGTCCAGTTCAATCGACTACACTGGTAATGGAGTTGACTAAGCTAAAATCTTTGTACAGATTTTGTGCATGTGTACTTGATGAGATTTTGAGATGAAAAGAATTTCAAAGTGTTTTTTCATGAGTAAGTCGATAGTGTGAATCACTCATTCGACTGTATTACTGTTATATTTGGAATTTTGTTTTGCCTACTTGCTCCAACGGCTATATTTTCAAAAGTTAGTTAGGATTAACTAACTGGGTCATCTGTCATAAATGTGCATTGATTTTGTTGACTGAGGAGCCTGTGTGTTGACTGTCTGTTATAACTGATTTAATACAGTCGACTGTATTAGTAGGCTATTCGACTGAGACTGACAGGAAAACTATAAATAGAAACAGAACAAGATTTGTTCTGGGACTTTTGTGATCTAATATTTTCATTGTCCAAGAATTCTCCAAGAAGACGTTGGTGATCTTTCTTGAGAGAGATTCAGATTAAGGAGTCATTTGTGCTTACTGTTTGATCAACATCTGCACTAAGAAGGTGCTTCTGGTTTGATCTTGAAGGCTTGGCATCTTGTGAAGACTGCTACATTTAACTGAAGGCTTGGCAACCTGTGAAGAGTGTTGGTGACACGTTGAGGATTGTTCGACATGGGTGCAGATTGCAAGAGAGAGGATTCTTGCTGCAATTCTGGTTTTTGTGTGCAGCTATATTTGGTTTTGGGTTAGAGAGGAGACTTGTATTTTTGCATGCTACTTTTATAAATTCCTTGCTGTAAAAACCGCAACCATTATAGTGCATTTGTTTCCAAGGTTGGAAGGACACTGGATGTAGGCATTGTTGGCCGAACCAGTATAAAAATCAGTGTTTGATTTTCTCTATCCTACACTCTTTAAATTCAATCGACTATACCTGTTTAGTAGTCAACTATGTTTTTCCGCTGCATTACATTTTTCAATAACTTGCATTTCAAGGAAAGATCAAAAGCTTTGAATTTTCATACCAAGATTGCGAAAAGATTTTAAATTTGAACTAACACCAATTCACCCCCCCCCCCCTCTTAATGTAAAATGATGCCAACCTGTTTCCTAACATTGTGCACCATTTGCAATCAATCTCTGATTTGTGATTGTTCTTGTTTGTTGGAGTTGCATTTGTTTATTTTTGTGTTCTTTAATTATGATACAACCTTAGGAGATGGACAGTTTAGCACGTGGTGGTTCTGTTTTTTCATTGGTGGCCTTTGTAGTGTTGAATCATTCCATGTTTATAGTGGCATAGTGACTAGTGAGTTATAATAACTTTTTTGCTTAACTTACGGATAACTTAGGGTTTTGGAGATTGGTTGGTATGTTTGTGATTGCTCTCCATGTATACGGTAGTTAATAGCGTGCCTTCGGAAAGCTTGTTATTAGGTGAGGTGAAGTTTCTTATTCACATAGTGCAGGCTTGTTGGTTTGGGACAGAGCCAAACTTACTGAGACGATTTAAATGTTATTGTTCATCCATCAATTGCAAAATATTCAATGGCATTGTATTATTTTAGGTATTGCAAGCGACGTTGCTACCTAAATTAGACAAGAATTTTAAAAACGAGATAATATATGACATTAGTCTTCTACAACAAATTAACACAGTCAAATCCCTGCCTCTGCATTTCTTATTGCTCTTACGAATTAACTGCTCTAATATTCATTGCTTACTTCCATTCTGATATCAAAGTACTATATTATTCCTTCTTCATTTTAGTTTACATTTTGCATGTAAACAATCTCCTTCTTCTTTAATATGAGATTAAAATGCATGAGAGTATAATGTATGTCACATTCTATGCTATCAGAATAGTCTAATTAGTTTTAATTCTTTACTTTTTGTTTGATTAAGGGATATTATGCACTTCACTGTGTATAACATGTATCTTTGTGTTAGTTGAGAGGATTTAGTATCCTGACGAGGCTTGATTGCTTAGAATAAGGGTGGTTTTGAGAGAACCCCAGCCAGTTCTGGTGATGTTTAAGTAACTCCTGGAATTACCGGGGGTTTTGACAAAACCCATGGAATTTCCGAAAGTTTCTGCATAACCTCGCTATGGCGATTTCTGCATAACTCTCGCTATTACCGGTAGTTTCTGCATAATCCAATATTATTGGCGGTTTCGGCACAACCCCCACTATTACCGGCGGTTTTTGTAAACCCCCACTATTACCAACGGTTTTAAAAAACCCTCACTAATTCCTGTGATTTTATAGAAAACTGCCTGTACTTACTTAGTGTCGCAGGCTTTCCCAACGATTTTCCCAACTGCGGGAAAAGTACTTTCCAGAGGTAATATTGAAAATAACCCCTGAAAAAATTCCCGATTTTTGTAGTGGATATACTAGGCCTTCCTTGGATGCTCAACTTCATCTTAAACTAAGTTAAATTTTGAATTCAAATACCAAGTATCAGTAGAAAGTAATGTTAAACTCAAAATAAACCGTGTGCATAAAATACAATCAAAACAAAATAGATAAACAAGAAACTCCACCCCTCAGAGTTTATAAAAACTAAGTGTTGGGATTTCATCCCATTCTAACAAAAAATAGAGAGATCCTAATCTTATATATTATCTTCTTATTCTTATTCTTCCCTTGCTAATACTAAGTAGCTCGTCGGTTTTAGTATGCTTTCTTTAGTTATAATTTTAGGTGTTGATCAGTTTTTGTGTTATTAGTTTTTATGTTTTTTTATTAATAAGAATTGCTAATAAATACTTTGTTTCCATCAAGTTCTATAAGAATTGAAAAAAAGAAAAACTCAAGATGATTCAGACTCAACTCTCTTCGACATAAACTAATTCATTTTGACTTTTCTCTTAAATCGATTTTACTCAATCTTCGGATGAGGTGGATTTAACTCGACCTTTTGGTTTAAGCTAACTTCAGTTGGACTATTCAGTTCAAGCCAATTTGATTAGACTATTAAGTGAAAATTTGCATGGTAAGAAGGTTGGCAGCGAAATCTAGTAAAGTGTCTAATGTTGAAGGGATTGCTTATGTATAGAATGAGAATTATCTGTAGGTGGGCTATAGGTACAGTCAGGGGTTGGAGTTATAGCAAGAATGTGAGGGGAATGCTAGGAGGTGGCAGATATTAAAGGAAGTGAAGGAGAAACATTGGATGAGTTAATAGGGGCTGTAAAAGGAAACACATTTTCACAAAGAATAAAATTTATGGAAATGAAAATTTGATGAGAATTGAGATCATATAAAACATACCCTTCTTTACATTCTCTATACCAAGAAAGTTTAGCATGCTCTAGATTGAAACTCAGTTCTTTGAAGAATATTAGCATATGAAAGACAATAAAGAACATAGATGAATAATGTTACGGAGTTGATTATATAACAACTCATAAGAACATTTAAATTCCAACAATGGAGCAGGTAACCAATTAATAATGTGAACAACTTGTTGTATAGCAAAATACTACAATGGTTGAGGTAAATGTTCTTGATGAAATAAAACTCAAGCTGTGTTTAAAATATATTGATGTTTGCGTTTAAGGATATCTTTTTGTTGGGGGTCTCAACAAAGGTTCATTGATGAATGATGCCTTTTGAGTAGAAAAAATCATGTAGTAAAAATTCTACTCCATTATCACTGCGAAAAGTTTTTAATTTGGTATGGAACTGGGTTTCAATCATAGATACAAACTGTTATATGTGCTCTAGTTTCAGATATATTATGTATGAATCTGATCCAAGTAAATGGCGAGTAATCATCAAACGTGAGAAAATATTTATGACCAGATAAAGAATGTACATAACAAGGTCTCCAAATATCTCCATGAAGAATATCAAAAATTTTATTTGAATGTGTTTAACTACTGTCATATGGAAATTTCTTTGTTTAGCAAAATGAGAAATGTCATCAGAAGAATGTTTACAGTAAAGAACAAACGAAAACTGTTAAGAGACAATATGTAAAATGGAATCAAAAGGATGACATAACCTAACGTGCCAAAGAGAAGCATCTATAGAACTAATGGTAGTAGTGTGAGGTGCAACAGGAGGAGGAATATGGTGATTAGGAGGAAGTTCTATCACATACAATCCTTGACGGGAGTTAGCTAAACTAATAATCTTCCTGGAAGTATTCTGCATAATAAGGCAAGAAGCATAATTAGAACAAGTTGCAATTGAGAGTATGAACAATTTGTGAACCGAAATTAAATTGACACGAAAATAAGTTTTCAGATTTCTCATTTGGAAACGTCAGCTGCAAACTTCCAGAATATAATTTAGTTTCCTATGAGATTATTAGGGTCATTACAACTTTTGCAACCATGGAGAATTGCTTACTTGATGTTATTTAATAGACTGATAGACCATTTACTTGAAATGGTTGTAATGAATATATCATAGTGCCAAAGATTGCTTTGGTTGGTGTAAGAAATTATTGATAGTGTGATCTGTTTTCAGAAGTTTTCGTGTTTTCAAATGAAGTATGCTTAGACCATTTTCAAAGTGCTTACATTTTAAATGCTTTATGTAGTCTAATGTCTTCAAATAATGTAGTTTACCACTAAAATTTTCAAAGTGCTTACATTTTTTATGCTTTATGTAGTCTAATGGGTTCAAATAAATTACTTTACCACTAACGTCTGTCATATAAATTTTAGCACAAAATTTGCAGTTTACAGTGATTTGCTACAAGACTCTATTATGAGATGAAGCATTACAGATTGTTGGCAGTGTAATTGAAGTTTCATGAAGCTTAAAGATTTGATAGTGTGTAATTGGATAATCTATTTTGTAATTTTAATTTTAAGTCAACAATGTGAGAATTCCTAATAATATGAATCTTTTACATTCCTTCTTGAAAACTGAGGATTGTTAGTGGCTTGTCACATTTAGTTATAGCCAATCGAAATTTGTATTTGTAGAAAAAATATGAGATATCCCAATAACTTGTATTTTAGCATATATTGAATCTCATCTTAATCACTATTTTAAGGATGATCATGAATTTTATTATTGAAAATGCGGTAATTTAGATTCAATAAAATAGATTGAAATAAAATTCAGATTAATTTTAATTTGACTAGATTAATTTGGATTGTTTTTCAATTCAATATAAAATAAATTTACTTGGATAATTTGATTAATTATGATCAATGTAATGAATTTTGATATGGGATCCATCTAATTATGTTTGACAAGTCCACTCTCCCTCCTTATCCAGCCAGGTACTTTATTTGAGTTTGGCCCTAGTATCATTTACTCCAAAAGCAGAAGAATGGTCTTTTTGAAATAGTTTTATTTTTCCACATTATGTGATTATTTGTGTGGTTAATATTCTTAGCCATGGAATAGAAATTAGGAGATACTAATTATCTAAGTCAGTACAAACTAATACAAGCATCTTCTCGTTCAGGCATATGATATATTTTTTTTTTCGAATGCAAATATCATAAAAATATGTTTTGAACTTTATTCCAAAAGTGTCCTAATAATAAATGAATTATGAAGTTAATCTTACATGTTTATTGTCGCTAAAAAAAGTTACCTATGTATATATCTATGAGTACTTCTATTATTCATAATTTGTTGTAAATTATGTATATTATACACGTATAGTTGACTAAAGAGAAAAACAGATATATAGATAAGATTAAACAATTTTGCATATAGTTATTTCTAAAGATAAAATCTCAAAAACCTTCAGATTATAGATGCTTAATGTAAACGTAGAAAAATAAAATTGTATTACCTATTCATATTATTGACTATAGTGAAAATTATGCATGAGATTAATGTTTTTTGTGTTGTATATACACATAGGACATTGTATTTATAATAAAAGAAATATAGGTTAAATCCAAAATACAAATAAGAAATAATAACAGACTAATTAAGATAAAAGATAAAGATAATATATCTAACTGTGCGTTTCAAGTGGGTGCATACAAATCGTACGTACAATTTTTTTACTATAATATAATCAACAAAAACTTAGTGAAGATGTTTGTTTCTGCACTCAAATGACACCAAATTATTAAAGATTTGCAAAGACGAGTTATTTTAACACATGTGTGACATGTCATTGAAAACGTGGGTAAATTTTATTATTTTAAATTTTGAATTAAAAAATTAAATTAAAAAGTAAAAATTCAATTACAAAAAGGACAAAGTTGGCAAAGTTGGAATTTGAATTAGAGAAAGTCCTATTTTCTTTGCAATTGCGATCGAAATGAAATTGAGAAATTTTGAATTTTAGGGTTTTCACTCATCAACAAATTAGTTGTTGTTCGAGTAGATGCGCTACAATTGGTGTTGATGGGGATTGAGTGAAAGAGGTACAGAAAGCATACCAACGGTGCAAGAAAAATGATGGGCCGACTCATACTCTTTTTATTTTCATATTCGAAACCAATTAGGGTTTCTTCCTCTTTCAGTTGGAAAGAGAGAAGGTTGGAGTCTCCTCTTCGGATTCTATGGTAGTGCCTGCCTCCGCAGGATCGGCACAACCGCACCTCCATTTGGTCAGCAAAGAACGCCGTCGGCAACAACGTCAACGTTGGAAGCGTCGCCGCCCTTCACGTGCTCCTCCTTTTGCTCGCTTTCTTTCGCGCACTGGAGAAAAATGTCACCACTGCGAGGCATCTGTCGTTGCCGCTGCTCGAACCTACGCCGCTTGTCATCACAACGACCTAGACTGACCACGTCACCAACATGGTCAACGTCGTTCTCTTCCTGTGTTGGGTTTCTTTCATCCTCTTCAAACTCCACAACGCTCATTAGGAGCGATGGAGGCGTTGTCGGGATCCCATTGGCCCACCATTGGCTTTCCTAGACGCCACCCAAGGCCACCACCGAGAATGGAGCAGGTGTTGTCGAGACCACTTCCCTTCTTGATACGCGGGGCCCAAGCCCAATAAATAAAGTCCAGCAAACCAACCTAAGAAGATGGACAAAAAGGTCATTTCCATAAAGGGAGGGGGTGAGATTAGCAAAGAAGGGACTGCAACTAGAAACACATGATTCACATTATCACACCTTCACGGCCACTTTCCTGCATTGGATGGCAACGTGGCTGACTTACAATTTTAATTGCACGTGTAACTTGTGCATTTCTAGAATGGCAGCACCCATCACATACACCTCCACATGGAAATAACTTTGCACCGTTTAGAATAGTCTGGGCAAAGGGAATTCTTCTATAAATTCCACTTTGCCTCACATGTAATGACACTAGCTTCCTTCTAATGAAAGGCCTCCTGAGCTAGGCTTCACCACTACTACAGCTCACTTCCACCATCTAAATCATTGATGCACTCTGTCCACGGCTGCCAAAACCCAAGCCACTTCCTACCTGTCTCTGGTTCACATGTTCATAACTTTCGCTGCATCTAAAATCCACTTTCCCTGGCTGAAGCTCCGTATCACTTCCTCTCTTAACTCTGCTTTGATTAGATATTACTAATAAAGATGACGATATTTGGGGCTTACTTCTCTGACTTATTGGTATATTTGTTCTATTGTATGTCTGATGAACTGGATGAGAGAATGAAGCTTTCGAATTCAATTTCCAACTTTGTCCTTTATGTAATTGAACTTTTACTTAATTTAATTTTTTAATTCAAAATTTAAAACCATAAAATTCATCCATGTTTTTAATGTCACGTGTGTTAAAATAACACCGTCAGCATGTCAGGTGATACAATACTTAACTCTGTTTGATTAATTTGATGGAAAAGTCCTATTTGATTCAATTTTACAAAAATAAAGACTTAATTGACACGCTGATAAAGAAAAGGTCCTATTTGAGATTCTAGACGAAAATAAAGACCTATTGAGACATTAAACCAATTTTCTAATAGTTTTAAAAATGTTTGACTTGATGCATTGATTACAATCAATCATATTTGACACCACTCATGCTTTGAAATAATATACACATAGTCTGACGTATATTAGCGGACAGTGGCATTACCGTAAATAAGTCTAGTTTTCATTAATGAAGGGCATTACCGAAGGCCACAATCCTTCAGAAAACGCCACAAGCCGTCGCTAAAGACCCATTAGTGAGGGTCCAAGGACGGTCAAAAAGCCCTCGGTAAATAGCCTGTCGCCAAAAGCCTTCGGTAATTACAGAGGGCTAAAAGTCTTCGGTAATTACCAGATTTTAAGTTAAAAATAATGTGACAGCAGGGTAGAATAGCAAATAAAGTGATTTCTAATGAATTATGGAGCTGGACACAGAGGTGGTACGCAAAAGGATCCTAGGAGAGGGTCTAGAATAGATTAAACAAGCAAGAAAAGACTCAATACAGTGAGAAAACCGTGTGCCATTAAAGTGTTTGATGCAAATTTCAAACTGTTTGATGAAATGCCACAATGAATAGCAGATTTTGTATTTTTTTCTAATTGATGACTTTCAAAACTAGTGAAATTGAGATGCATTGATTCTAGTGTTCAGCTAACATTCCAAACTAGTTTATATGACCAATTAGGACATGTGCAACTAATGAAACTGACATGAAAGTGGCCAAAACAGAAAAGTCCAAGTTCACATGTCAATTTCAAGTGAATTCAACGGTGTTTAATGGTGATGTTGCACATATGGCAAAACAGATCAAACTAACAGTGGATGCAAGTCTCAAATGACCAAATATATATCTACAAACTGTAAGAATGCATCAAAACCTTNANATTCAACAAAACACATTGGCTGTGGAGCAAAAATGCATAAAACCACACCAAAATTGCTGCAGAATTTACAAAACAGCAGAGTCAAAGCTGGCTGGTTCAATCAAATGCACAAGAAGGTCCTAAATGTCTATATCTAGCCTCAGGATTTAAGCTAGCAAATTTTGTTAAAGCAAAGACCAATCAAAGATATCAAGTACGGTGCAAAACTTGGCTGAAAACACTATGACAGTTTTGGAAACTAGAATTATGTAGAGTGTGAAACCAGATTTTTAAGAACTTAACCACTGATTTTGAGATATTATGGGTCATTTTTCGTGCAACTGTTATTCTAAGGTGTTTGGCAGTTTAAACAAGTCCTAATTGTTGTTTTAAAACTGTTAGAACAGTCCATTTGAGGTCAGATACATTTTTATGCAATTTAGTATGTCAAACCACCATATTTGAGCAATTTTTGGAACTTGCAAGGTGAATTTGAGATGCAGTTCTCTTTTGATCCAAAATTGAGTTTAAACAAGTATATTTGGATGATTTAAAACTGTTCGAATGGTTAGTAAAGTGTCAGAATCAGTTCTGCACAAAATCACTTCTTAAACCATCCATTTTGGGTCAATTTTGGGAAGTAGAAGGGTAATTTTGAGCAGCAGTCTTGTTTTGTGTTAATTCAAAGTTGAAACATGTTTAAAATCATCCAAGAAAGTTGCTTAAGTGCTCAAATTTATTGCAGAGTTACTGTTGCATCATTTGAGTCACAAAACCACCAAATTCTAAGTACTTTTCTTAGTGTAGAGTTGAACATTAGGTGCTGTTTTTTATGCTTTCCCTTTAATTCTAAGGATGTTTACATACCTTAGAATAAGTCTACATTAGGTGCTCATGACCATATTACAGAAATCTGAGTTTGTTATGGCCAAAAACAGCACCAAAATGGTCAAACTACATTAGAAAATGGCACTTAAATGTGAAGAAAGAACTGAAACATCCAGATTCATCAAATGACAATAACAATTGCGAAAAATGCAGAAATTTTCATTAATATTGCACTAGAAAAATGCTTCTAAATTGGTGGTTTTAAACCCAGATTTGGTAGGAAGTGATGCAACAACTGTATTGAGTGATGAAACAACTTTGAATAATGATTTTACATATGTGCAAACTGTTACACAACTCAAACACAATACAATGCAAAATGAATGGTTCACTTCCCTTTAAATCACAATATTGTTGGTTGAAAAAGGCAAATCTGCATATAGGCTGGACAATGACCATTTGAACAGTGTAGACAAGTTTAAAATGGTAAAATATGCTTGCACAAATGTGTAAACTGCACATCCAACTTTCACTCCATAGAAAATTGAATTTGGTAATTCATTTTGATGGTTTTTGATGCATAAATTGGCTATAGCAAGGGTGAATTTCGAATCATGTTGTTTATGTGCTTTTGGAAAGCTTGAGCAAGTCTAAATGGATGTTTGAAAGTTGCTAGCACTGTTTATTGGGTAAAAAATGAACCTATATGCAGATTAGTCTTTTAAACCATCAATTTTTGGGTAAAAATGGAAGTGGAATGATGATTTTTAGTTGCCAACAAATTATACTTCATTAGGGCAGCTGAGAATCTATAAATGGCAAACTTGTTAGGACAGTTTCTCAGAAGTTTTTTAGGCTAGTTTAGTACAGTTTGCAAATTTTAACCATTATAGTGCATTTACTCTAGCTCTTTTTCAAGAAGAAAAAGTTGTAGTGGGTGTGAATTTTCGTGCGCAAGTTATTTTGTGATATTTGGCAGTTTAAACATGTCCTAAATGTTGTTTTAAACTTGTTAGAACATTGCAATTGAAGCCAGATTCATCTCTGTGCAAAATAGCATATTCAAACCTCATTTCTTAGTGAAATTGGGAACTAGAAGGGTGAATCTGCTATACAGTTTGGTTTTGAACCCAATTAGAGTTCAAACAAGTTTAAATTGATGAATTAAAGTTNTTGAATGCATTACCACAATGTTAGAAACTTACAAGTTNTGATCACTAATGCTACNATACAAGNGAGCATGAATCAAATGAGTAACTACTTAGACACTTACCATCCATTTTATTACTTCATAGACAACAACCAAAGCATCACNGTATTTTCTACCNTACCTTAGAATTNTGTCATNCAAATTGATTAATTATATTAAACCCCCAACACTTACCATGGTGNTGTACATGTTCCTAATCACAAACCATTCAAATACAATGTTATACCACCACACGTTCTAGCAATAGTTAGACAAAGCACCCAATTTACAATAGGGCATTCACATCATAATACTCCAGCACACAAACATTTAAACAGAGTATTCACATTTTGAATCTCAACACCCAAATTGGAACATACATAATGAAATTCTTCCAGAACATACATAATGAAATTTTTTTAGCACTAAATGCTAGTCAAATGGCATCCATAATAAACATAACAATTTGAATACAATAACAAGGAAAAAAAATAAGGAACAAATGACAGACCAGGAATGCTTTGAAGCAATATTCTCCTACTTGAAGATGACACCCGAGTACAAAAAGTTGAAGCAAATTTTCACTCCACAAGATTTTTTGTATTTTCACTGCAGGTGCAAAAATACAATTTAATTACACAATAAAAATCATATAAGAGAAGATACCAAAGTGAAAAAACAAGAACAAATAGGAAGAATAATAAACCAGTACCTTACAAGTTTCAGAAATCTTAAATATAACACTTTATTTTAACAACCATATTTTAACAACCATATTTCCTAGCATAAAACTTTATGCACCGAAAAGAAGTATCATCAACACACATGGCAGAGGATCCAGTAACACATGGAAATAGTTATCCAATACCAGCCACAATTCTTAACATAAAAAGGATTTTTAAAGGGCTGCATCGAATGTAATCACATACATCACATCACCAACATTAGAACTACTTACCTATATTTTACAACTTCTTTATAATAAAATACAGTGGTTGATGTTAATTTAACATCAACTACTCATTATAATTTAACATCACATCAAGCTTTCAACATCACAAATCTACAACTATACCAGAAAAAGTGCTTAAATATTGGTGGTTTGAATGGTCATTTTGCACAAAACTGTTTATAATCACAGCTTTTTGGTTCCAACAACTTTTCTTTATGAAATATAACTTGTAGAAGCTGCCAACACATGCTAAATATGATTAAATCAAAATATCACTGGTTTAGTTGCTCCTTAACACCAACTTTAACCATTTTCACCAACCAAATTCAAGCATAAGAAACAAATTGGAGTGTGATCATGTAATCTAACTCTAGGACAACAATTTAGATGTGAACAAGACTCTAGGAGTGAATTAAAATGTGTAGAGGTGAGTTCTAAGCTGGATAGATGAGAAAGAGACAAGATTGGCATTATTACTTTTAAGCACGAGCATAGGGGACAAGAAAGTAGAAACCAAGAAACCTATGACATGCTACCTAGGCCTCCACACAATGAGGTTATGGACTTCTAATACTTTAGCAAGTTATGAATAAGATTCAGTTATCATCACAAAAATTCAATAAGCCATTGTAGTTGGAGCAACAATCCAAGTTTATGGCTATTGGTGGTAGAGGAAACATCGGAGGAAGAGGAAACATAAATGAAAATAAAGTAAAAGATATCAAGTAGATCATTGTTATAATCAATGACTTATGATGTTTTCATCAATTATCATAAAGCTAAATTAAAAGTTGACCTCATACATTTAGAGAATGGACCTACACACAATTTAACTAAGAAAATCAAATTTTCACGGCTGTGTAATTCACATGTAATTGAATGAATGACAGGCATTATAGTCATTCATATGACTTTGAGAGAGGGTGATCCTACCTTTAGAGAAAAGATCCTTAACTACTCACGCAGGGGACATATTCTCCAAATATCCAATTTCAAAGCTGATTCAAGCCCTCAAGGTAATTTAATCACTTATGCAGATAAACTTTTATAATTAACTATTTTGAACATCTTGGCCTTTTTCTTTCTTATTCAACATTTACCCATTACATGATCAATTATTCAACTTATCCTTGTAGCTTGGGACTGTTTTGCATGGGTTCGAACCTATGCACTATTATTGGTAGAAAGACTTTAATGCTTGATTAGTAGATTTGGATTTAGATCATATTTCTATATTTTTTTTCAAGTTGATTTACGTGGTAGTTAGTCATCACATAACATTAATTCATCATTCTCATATGGAATAGAGCACTATCATCATCATTCCAAATCATGAATTCTAACACAGCATACACAAATTAAACCTGATTCTTGCAATTATAATCTTCTCATGCTATATAATATTAGTAGATTACTATAGTTTTCCCAACTAAATGATGCCTTCTGCTAAGAAAGGGTTACTAAATGAGAAATGCTAGAAATCTATTCCCTGGGTTCTTGAAAATCAATTATCCCGTTGTCAAGATAAATAAAATATCATACTTTTATTTTGATATATTATGGAATCTAAATTGGGCCAACACATATGAAAAGTAGATGAAGGCAATATGTGGGCTTCAGAAATATGAACATAATGTGAATGAAATTCTATGGAACTTACCTCAACAGAACCCCGCAACGGCACCTCCAATGAAGTCCCTCACCGTCGACACCACCAGCCCTCAACGTGCAACCACCCCACGACGAACTCTAGCTTAAGACTTCCTAAACTAGCACGTACCGTGAAGGAACCACGAACCCTAGCCCAAGACCATCGTGAAGGACCACTGTGACTGACTGAGAAAGTGAGGGAGCGTGAAGAAAAGGAGGGAAGTGCGTGAAGAAAGGAAGGAAAGTCTGTGAAGAAAGGGACGAAATCGACGAAGCCTGAAAAAAATGAATTTGGAGAACGAAAACCCCAATTTAGAGGTTAAATCACCGAGAAGTTTACCGATGGCTGAAAAGCCTTCGGTAATCATCTCCATACCGATGGCCTCAAGGCCTTCGATAATATAGCTTCGATAAATCGCGCATCCTGTAATATGCATAAGTATATATCAAAAGAAAAAAAAAATTAATGATGCTCTGACAGCATACTAAATGGGTCATATTTACCCCTATGAGAAATTAGAATCCAAAGTTTAGAGATTGAGACTCGTATTCTTATTATTGTATTTATCTGTAGTTCATTTTTAAGTGGAATTTATTTACTTACTTATCATAATAAGATCAACTTAGGCAATTAATTAAAGGTCTTAGGACCAATTTCATTTTATTCCTGTGTTTAACATGTTTAATTTTTTTTTCAACTACAAATTAACGCTTAAGGTCTTTTTAGAGTAGTTTCATTTTCTTCTGTCCAAATATCCAAATGTATATCTTTCTTAGTTTTTTATTTTTATCCGATTAAACGGATGGATTGAATAGTATACTTAATTATTTATTTGGACAAATTTCATTTTCTTTTTTTATATACCTAATGAGATTAATTTTTCTAACCTATAAAATGGACTCCAATAGGACAAGTATAACTTAGGAGCTTTCGACTAGTTCCATTTCTCTTTCTTCCAAGTGTAGTGTAGAAGAAAACGAGAGAGTGGTAGATGAGTTTTTTTTAACTCATAATTAGTACTTCAATTTTAATTCCAATGTTTATACTTCATATATTTTGATATAGACATAAATTTAATATTATATTTAACTAGCAATTTGATGATCCATACTTGTTTTATTTATTTAAAAAGAATTTCAACAAACATATATAAATAAATACATTAAATGTAAATAATTGTAGTTGAAAAAAGATATGAATGCTTAATAATAAATGAGTATGAAAATTAATTTTAATAGTTTCGAAATCTATGTTACAGGTTGAGACTAAGGATGACAACAGATCGGGTCGGGCACAGATAGTGTCTACCTGCAACCTGACCCGACAAAAAAAAATTTCACCCGTTACTCGACCCGCTATCCTCATAGATACCCACTTAAAAAATATCCGCGGATATTTTAAAATCCACGGATATTCAAAGATAACCGCAAATATTTAAAAAAATATATTTTTAGAAATTATTAAAATAAAACATAAATAGAATTACAAATATATATATATATATATATATATAAAATATAAATTAAATTAAATATAAATTAAAATTTAATTTTTGTTTCGGTTGAATTGGTCTGATGGTGAGTCGTCATGTTGACGTGCAGAAGACACCCTAACGCTCAAGATATAAAAAGGTAGGTCTAATTTATTAGAATAGAAGAAGAAGATTGTAGTTAGACATCAATTGTATATTTATAGAGCCTATGGTAGGCAAACCTATTGATTAACCATTAATGCAGTATATTTTTAGACAATCAAATCCAATAATTAATAATTAATACCGTATATTTTGTAAAAAGTAAGACGATCTGACCTATTAATTAATGTAGTATTAAGACAATCAAACCCAATAATCAATAATCAATACCGTATATTTTGTAAAGAGTAAGATAATCTGACCTATTAATACATGTTAATTATCCATGAATGACAATTAATACCGATCGGTATACTTCCTATAGTACAATTTTTATTAAATTTAACCTTGTAAAATATAAATTAATGTTAATTTTAATTAAATTTAACTTAATAAAATAAAAATTAAATTTTTATTTTTAATTTTTGCGGGTAGCGGATATCTGCGGGTACGGATGATATAATACCTGCACCCAACCCGTTTATAAGCGGGTATTAAAATACGGGTTTTGCTCCCTCCACCTCCCCAAGTGGGTCCTGCACCTCCCCACTATTTTAATTTATTTCTAAAACATTCTACACCTCCCCATTATTTTCTTTTATTCCAAAAATATCATACATCTCCCCACTATCCTTCAGAATCTTTCTCTTTCTTTCTCTACATTAATGGAACATTTACATGCTCATTAATGGAACATTTACCTGACTCAAATTTGAACTTGTGATATATTTTCTTAAATAAGTTTGATTCAAT
>NC_028351.1:27896579-27945290 GCF_000741045.1 Vigna radiata var. radiata | reverse complement strand
CACCAACATGTTTGACTCAAATAACTTGAATAAAATATTTAATTTATTAGATAAATAATATAAAAATATTATTAAATACTTAAAATATAAAAAAAAGTTATTTGTTAAANNTTTANAATTTATTTAGTTCTTTCGTCATTATAAAGTTAGTATATAATAATAATAACCATATATCATTATTTACTATTAATATTATTATGTTTATTATTTTGTATATGTATATAACTTTTAATTTTATAAAATTGAAATGGTGGAAGTACTAATATTGAAGTTTCCTCTTAATTTTATATTTTGTAATATATCACAAATTCATATCCGAACCATATGAATGCTCCATTAATATAGAGAGAGAAAGGGAAAGATTGTTGAGGATAGTAAAGAGGTGTAGGGTATTTTTTGGAATAAAAGAAAATAGTGGAGATGTATAGAATATTTTTGAAATAAATGAAAATAATGGAGAAGTAAAGGAGCACTTTGGTAGGTGGAGGGAGCAACACCCATTAAAATACCCGCTATTTACGGGTTTCGGATAGTAAATATCTATGGATATCAACTATTCGTAACGGATTTTATTGCTAATTGAGACCAATTCATGATATGTCCATTTCATATTTCTATCATATAAAATAATATTAAACATCTTAAAGTAGAATTGCTGTATTCTTTTATATATTTTGGTCTTCTTATTTATTGATTAAATTAATTTTAATCATTATTTTGGTTCTCATAATGATAATTTTTAAATTTTATCAATTAAAATTTTTTTTTTATAAATTTTCATTTCAAATAATTTAATTTCTTATTATATTTCTCTTAGTCCAAACAATCTCCCTCTTCTTCTTTAAATCTATCCAAGTCATTAATCTTGAAAAACAAACCCTGGTCTTTGGACCAATGTCCTTTGGTTGTTTGACTTTTTTTCACACATGAAATGGATTAAGAAATATATAATAATTAATGCTTACAGTCTTTTTGGACCATATTCGTTTTCTTCTTTTCAAATGTCTATAACGCTTAGTTTTTCTATCCCATAAAATGGATTGATTAGGACAGTCAGTAGCATAAGTCTTTGGACCAATTTCGTTTTTTTTTTTTCATGTATCTATCGTGTTTAATTTTTTCTATCCGATAAAATAGACTCGAATATGTTAAGTATGACTTAAAAGTTTTAGAGCAGTTTTTTTTTTCTTGTTTTCCTTTTTTTTAGTGTACTTAATGGAGTGGGCTAGTACAACCATAAGTTTTTTCATATAATTATAGAATTATATATTTTTTTACATCTATGAATTAGTCTATTATCTCCTATCATAACTTAATAAGTTAATTTATCACTCCAAAACTTATAAATGAAGAATCTATTCATTGACTTTATCAACAAAACATAGTAATTTACTGCTTAATTTCTTAAAAGAGACTGAAAATGGATTTAATTACGATCGACGGAGTTTAAAAATACAAATAGTAACTGATAAAATCGAATAAGAAATTTAATAAACTAAATAATCATACAATTAGTAATTAATTTAGACCAAATAATAGTTCCATAATTAGATATCATGTATAGTAAAGTAAATTGATGAATAAATGTAAGGATAAACTTCAGAAGTTAAACACACTTAGAAAATGGAAAAGGTTATAAAATGTATGGATTGGTATTGTTTAGGTTAGATTTCATTGACTTCACTCTCATGCATATAAAAACTCACATCTCCATTAATATACTAATGTCAACCCTCCAGTCTAATTAAAACCTAATCCCTTAGTAGAATGAGCCTAGGTTTTTTTATTCAGAGTCAATCCCTTAAACTCCTAATAAACAAACTTGCTTTATCAACTAGGGTTTAAGATAACCAATGGGTCAAACTTCATTCCTAGATACAAACTCCATTATGTATCTTGTTCCAAGCCTAGGTTTCAAAATATATTTTCAAATACCTAATAAACCAAGCACCAAGCTATGAATGGCAACATCAAACCAACCATTAAGTACAAAAACAAGAATATTATCATAATATATTCAAGGCATTTGCAAAATAAGAGAGAATTTAGTGGTTACATCTACCCTTAACAAAAATGGGTTTAGCTCTCCATTATCATGGAGAACTCAAGCTTACAAAATGAAACATGGAAGAAGATCGAGACACAAGAAGTATGAATGGATGGTTCCCATAAGTCCTAGTAGAACACCAAGCTCTCCAAAAAGTGAAAAAACGTGTCTCAAACAATCAAAGATGAGCTTCTCTCAAATAACTAGAAGAAGTATGGCTCAACTTGCCACATAAGCAAAAATATTGCTTAACGTAGCCATTGTACCACTCAACATTAGATTTTAAGAAATGAATGGTGTGTGGATGTTATTCTTTGCTTGGATAGGGTTAGGTTGGACGATCTGGCTTCGAATGACCGACTGCATTGTGGTTGGTTGTCAATCATGGACAAACTTGGGCCTCAGGATTAGGAGAACCATATTAGGCTGATCCGACTATCCTCGACCCTTTCCTAAACGAATGCAATATCATTGATAAAGTAAGGTCTGGGATTATTTTCGTTGTCATGGTGAATATTTCCGTTAAATGTTGAAGGATTTCGTTTTCCTCCTACTTTGTGCATTTTTGGGCTACCAACGAGGTGGTCATCACCTTACATATGCAGACTGAGTTCTAAGCATGATACTCAAAGCTTCAAATAAATCCATCGAGTACAATGGTATAGCATATAGTCCCAATCTAACGTCAATCCATCTAGGGTAGTTAGAAATAACCTGCAAAAAGCATTATCATCTTCTGTATGGATATTGACCTAAATCCAAAATTCTTTTAGATGTGTGGCCGAGTCGGCTCCTCTAGTGATGTGTGCCTAATCCACTTTCGTCGTGAAAGGGTGAAAATTTTCCACATGGTCAGTCTTGATTCGGAAGTCCCGATCATGCTTTTGGGAAGCTTAACGGCCTTCTCGGTCTACTCACCCACCAGGGTGTCTTGTGGAATCTTAGGACTCCACCGATTCCAAGTCTGGGGTTCGGAGTGGCAGGGTTGTCCCCGAATTTCTCTCATTTTGTGTCAGGTTGACCTTCTCCTCCGGTCCCTTCAAGCTCGGCATTAAGGAGATCAGTTTCGAGTTCCATGCGAACGTCGCCGAGTTGGTGGGCAATACTTCTTTCGAGCCCGACGTTGAGAAGATAGGCTTTGACTTTCATGAAAACCTTGTTTGGCTAGCGGGTTGTGCTTTATTCGGAAATTACGGGGGACATCCTTATGGGAATTAGGCCGATGTAGGGAAGGTGATTTCTCATTTTCTAAGTCGGTCAAGTTTTTGTCGAGTGTCTTAGAGTTCGCTAAGGTCGACCTATCGTTGGGAGCATAGGTTTTCAAACTCGACATCGTAATGTTTGCATTGTTCGTTCTACTAGATAAGTGCTTGCATTTGTTGTTGGAGGGTCATCCCTGGGTTGGATTCCATTTTGTAGGAGTGTTGGGCTTGGCTTCAGGTTATGACCATTGGTAGATGAAGGTGGGGAAACATTTTATAGGCCCATGATGGGCACTAAAATTTCTTATCGTATTTTAGAGTGTGACCTTCAGATAAATGATATAATATAAGTTTTGAGAGTCCTGAAATATGCTCTTAAAAGTTGAAAAGTGGAGGAAAATACATTTACAAATAATCCTACGACGCTCAAATCAATAAGAGAATAGATCTTTACGTATAAAATAATAAGTATGAGTTTCAGTATCCTTACCTATGAAATATCATATATTTATGATATATTAGGACATGTGTCATTTATGTAATTTAAATAGACAATATTATATATTAAAGACATACTATTAATAGATATTAATAATTATTAAAAAATATAATAAAACTGCTAAAATTTAATAATGGACTTTTGTTGGGCGTGATGCTTAGGACATTATGTTATTTATGTTTTGTTTTACTAATGTGCATTACATGATCATACATGTGTACTTCTTATACACACGGTTTCTTATGTTCCATGATACTGAACCACGGTAGTTCTTTAATATTGGTCATCCAAAAATCTAACAACAATCAAAATAAATTCCTCAATTGATGCCATTTGATTTTTGCATTAAGAATATAACACTAATAACAAAGACCATCAAGTTTGTTCTTAAGCTGCACCTTCTGTATGATTTGTTAGAAAAATCGGCTCCATTACGAAAAGTGGGATGTAAGTTATAATAAGGTTTAATGTCTCAATAGGTCCCTATTTTCGTCCAGAATCTCAAATAGGTCTTCTTTTTTTTCGGCTTCTCAATTGAGTCCTTATTTTCTTAAAATTGAATCAAATAGAACCTTTCCGTCAAATTGAGATGAGGTCGTTAAGAAGGGTATGTTGACTGTGTAGTTTTTTGTTACATGGCATTAAAAATGTGACTAAATTGTATTTTTTTATTTTTGAATTAAAAAGTGAAGTATATTCTGTATATTTCATGTTTTAATTCAAAAATTAAAAAAATACAATTCAGTCACGTTTTTAATGTCACGTAATAAAAAATTACATTGTCAGCATACCCTTCCTAACGGCGCCATCTCAATTTGAAGGAAAGGCCCTATTTAATTCAATTTTACAAAAATAAGGACTCAATTGAGACGCCGAAAAAGAATGGGACCTATTTGAGATTCTGGACGAAAATTGTGACCTATTGAAACATTAAACCTTATAATAACTAATTTTAAACACCTAATACTGAATTAGGAAAGAACAAACTGTTTGGGGTTAATTCTATTAAATAATTAAGAAAAAATGGAAAAAAAAATTAAGATAACGTCAAGAATTGGAAAATCTTAGGTCCATTAAGATTATGAGATAAGTAAGTGTGGACAATCATGAGTTTTGATATGACACACTGAAGATAAGAATCGAGATATATTTTTATTGAATCAAAATTATGAAAATGAATATGTAAAGCAAGGATTCGAGCATAGATGATGAAGCAAGGAGTCAAGTTTGAGATGTTAATATGCGAAGCTTGAGGCAGAAGCATGGAACGAACTAAAGATGCTCAAGGTGTGGGTCTAAGAGATTGACATGCTTTAGGCTTTGTTAGGATTAATTCAGAAACTTAGTTTAGGGTGTTGAATTGGTCAAATCTAGTTTTTCAGTTTATTCCGTTAAGTGCTGTTACTTTTCTTTCTGCTTCTCTGCTTGTATAAATTTACACTCTTTTCATTCAATGAGTACGAGGCATATTCAACTTATCTTTCCTCTTCATCCTTTCACTCTGTTTCTCTGATATTGTCTTATTCTAATAGTGGTATCATAAAGCACTGGTTGTGAAACTGAGAACGGTGGTAATCTTGGGGCGGTGCAGTTGATCAAGAAGATTGTTCGTGTTAGAAGTTCTTGTCAGAATTTTGTAATGGCTAATCTTTCAACATTGCATTATCCGATACTCATAGACAACAATTGGAGTCGATGGAGTACCCAGATGAGAGTGGTATTCCGCGTACAGAAGGTTAGCAATGTTGTCGAAGATGATTTGTCGGTTGAGTCTTTTGGCAAGGAGGAGCAAAAGAAAGATTGGAAAGAAAAAGACGACAGAGCACTGTTACTAATACATCAATGTGTCGACGATAAGAATTTCGAAAAGATTCAGAATGCTATGACAGCGAAGGAAACATGGAATATCCTTGTTCATCTACATTTTGGAGGAGAAAACGTCAAGAAGGTCCGGTTACAGTTCCTACGCAGACAATACGAACACATGGAGATGGAAGATAGTGACAAGGTGAGAGAGTTCTTCAGTCGTGTGATCAATATGGCGAACCAGATGAAATCTTGCGAAGATAAGATTACTCACGCAATGATAATGGAGAAGATCTTGAGATCAATGCCTGCTGCATTTGATCATATAGTAGTAACCATTGAAGAAACCAAAGATATGGAGAAACTTAGGATCGAAGAGCTACAAAGCGCATTTGAAGCGTATGAGATGCGAAGAAATGGAAGAAAGAAATGTGATGACCAAGCCTTGAAAATTCAACATGTTTCTGGTGAAGGAAAGAAGAAATCAAGGAAATGGAAAGGTAAGAATAAAGATCAAAAGAAGTGGAAGAAAGAAAACGAAGATCAAGAAGAGAAGGGTGGTTCTTCTGACAAGAAAAATGTCGTGAGAAAACAGTACACCAAGGAAGAAAAGAAGAACATGGAATGTTTTGTGTGCCGAAAGAAAGGTCACCTATCATATGAAATGTTGGTTCAACAAGGATGCACAAAACAAGAAACGAAAGAGCAAAGAAGCTCACTTGGTAGAAGAAGAAGAATCAGAGTCTGAGCCAATGATTCTTATGGTTGCTACTAATACCGAAAATTCTGAGACTACAAAAGATGTATGGTATGTAGGCTCAGGTTGTTCAAATCATATGACGCACAACAAAAATTGGTTGATAAACTTGGATGAATCCAAGAAAAGCAAAGTGAGGATGGCAGATAACAACACACTTAAGGTAGAAGGGGTTGGAAATGTGAGAATCAAAAGGAAAAATGGGATGCATGCTACATTAGAGAATGTACTCCTGGTTCCAGAGATGAAGTGCAACCTCATAAGCGTGGGACAATTGAACAAGAATGGTTACACCATGATCATGGGGAGCAACGCGCAGATGGAGGTATACGACCAAGGTAAAAATCTGATCCTTAAGTGTATAAGATCTGGAAATTGTACATTTCAGGTTCGCTTAGGAGTAATAGAGACCATGCAGTGCCTGACTTCCATTAAAGAAGATGAGAGCTTAAGGTGGCATCTTAGGTTCGGACATCTTAATTAGAAAGATTTGAAGTAGCTGAGTGATAAAGAATTGGTAAAAGGGCTACCCAGGATCAGTCAACAACACAAAGAATGTGAATCATGCATCGTTGGTAAACAAACCAGAAGACCCTTCAGAAAACAACTAGAGTCGAGATCGAAAGAATGTTTGGAGATCGTGCACTCAGACGTGTGTGGACCAATTGAACCACCAACAATAGCTGGGAACAGATATTTCTTGACATTCGTAGATGAGTACAGCAGGATGGTTTGGGTGTTCCTAATCCGACAGAAAAATGAAGTACTGTAGAGATTCAAATCATACAAGAAGCAGGTTGAGAAAGAAGTGGGAAAGCAGATAAAGTTGCTGAGAACTGATGGTGGTGGTGAGTATACATCACGGGAGTTCAAAGATTTTTGTCAAGAGCAAGGAATTGTTCACGAGACAATCGCTCCGTATACACCACAACACAACGGATTAGCGGAACGACGCAATAGAACTATCTTGAACATAGCACGGTGTATGCTGAAGGAGAAAGACGTGCCACGCGACTTCTGGGGAGAGGCAGTCACGACAGTTGTGCATATATTGAACAAATTTCCAACAAAACGCTTGACAGATAAAGTGCCTCATGCTGCGTGGACAGGTATGACATCCTCTGTGAAATATTTTAAAGTGTTTGGCTCTTTGGTTTTCAATCACATTACAAATCAAAGGCGTGTGAAACTGGATGACAAAAGTGAGCCCATGATCTTCGTTTGGTATCACACTATTGGGGCATACAAATTGTTCGATCCAATCAAAAGGGTTATGCAAATTAGCAAAGATGTTATAGTGATTGAAGATGAGCACTGGGACTGGAAAAATAACCAAACCAGTATGAAGAAGAAGAAGACAAGTGTTGTGATTCACTTGCCAAATCTAACAGAAGTAGAAGAAGAGGTTGAAAGTCACAACCAAGCACATGTGGAGGATTGCATTGAAGAAGACAGTGAACCAAGACCCAGAAGGCAAACAGTACGACCAACAAGATTTGCTGATTATGAGGTTTATACCGACACTGGAGTGGATGAAGAAGGAGACATCATACACTTGGCTTTGTTAGCAGGAAGTGAACCTCTGTGTTTGGATGAAGCACTGTTAGAACCAAATTGGAGAGGTGCCATGATTGAAGAGTTAAAGTCAATCAAAAAAATCAGACCTAGAAGCTGGTTGACTTGCCGAATGGAAAACAAAGCATTGACGTCAAATGGATATTCACGATCAAGCGAAACCCAAACGGTTCGATACTGAAGCACAAGGCTAGGCTTGTGGCAAAAGGCTTTCTTCAGAAGGAAGGTGTGGACTTCACCGAAGTATATGCTCCAGTAGAAAGGTTAAAAACTATACGTTTGATAATTGTTGTTGCATGTGCCAAAAAATGGTTTCTATCTGCTCTTGACGTCAAATATGCATTTTTGCATGGCTTTCTTGAGGAGGAAGTCTATATCAAGCAGCCCCCAGGTTTCATCAAAAAAGGCAGAGAACATCAGGTTTACAAACTCGAGAGAGCTCTCTGTGGTCTGAGACAAGCTCCCCGAGCTTGGAATAAGAGGATCAACACGTTCTTCGTTGAAAAAGGCTTTGAGAGGTGCATTGCGGAGCACATCTTATACGTTAAATCTGATGACAAAAATCATATTTTGATCGTATGTCTTTATGCGGACGATCTATTGGTGACTGGCTCAAGCATAGAAGACATAGAAGAGTTCAAGACATTGATGAAAACCGAGTTTGAGATGACAGATATGGGAAGACTTAACTACTTCTTAAGGATGGAGTTTTTTGAGACCTCAACAGGATTGGTAATGCATCAAAGGAAATAAGCAAAAGACATACTGAAAAGGTTTCAAATGGATCGTTGCAATGAAACAGAAACGCCACTTGAGTCCAACAAAAGATTGAGAACATATGAAACTGAAGGAAATGTGGATGAAACTTTGTACAAGCAAATGGTTGGGTCTCTGAGGTTTCTTTGCAATGGCAGACCGGACATAATATTTGATGTTGGTTTACTAAGTCGCTACATGAATAGACCTAAGAGAAGTCACTTGGTTGCAGCAAAGAGGTTACTGAGATACGTAAAAGCTACTGAAGACTTTGGTATTGTATTTCCACGCACTCAGAACACTGCTGATATCAAGCTTGTTGGATACTCTGACGCTGATTTTGGTGGAGATGAAGACGAGAGGAAAAGCACATCAGGAAGTATCTATTTCCTGAACGAAGCACCAGTTTCGTGGAGCTCAAAGAAGCAATTTGTAGTTGCTCTTTCAAGCTGTGAGTCAGAGTATATAGCTGGTTGCAGTGCTGTGTGCCAGGGGATATGGTTGACCGAGATTTTGAAGCATTTGAAGATACAAACCATAAGTTGCATAGAGTTAAAAATGGACAACACTTCAGCCATGAGTCTTGCTAAGAATCCAGTAAGCCACGGTCGGAGTAAACACATTGAAGTTAAATATCACTTCCTGCGTGATATGGTTAGCAAAGGAAGTGTTGAGTTGATTTACTGCAAGTGTGAACTTGAACTTGCAGACATCTTTACAAAGGCACTTAGCCGGGAGAGGTTCAAACTTCTCAGAACATTAATTAGGGTGAAGTCTTTGAGAATTCTGAATTAATGGAGAATGTTAGGATTAATTCAGAAACTTAGTTTAGGGTGTTGAATTGGTCAAATCTAGTTTTTCAGTTTATTCCGTTAAGTTCTGTTACTTTTCTTTCTGCTTCTCTGCTTGTATAAATTTACACTCTTTTCATTCAATGAGTAAGAGGTATATTCAGCTTATCTTTCCTCTTCATCCTTTCACTCTGTTTCTCTGATATTGCCTTATTCTAATAGGCTTGAAGTCCAGCCAAATGAGCTGTGCAAAGTTTAGCTGAATATGCTACAGGCGTGCTAAACTAAATATCTTTAATCTTGAAGTTGAGTTAAACTGCAGAAGGGCAAGTGAAATAAAGCTCTTATACTCTTTTTCACAATTAAATACTTTATTAATAAGATTAGTAAAGTATTATAAAGAATCAAACCCAGATACGTGTCGAATACAAATGCATGATCCAAATTAAACTATCGATACATCATGTATATAATACATAAGGCATACACTACAATTCAACTTTAATTAATAACAAACAGCTATCCTCCTGTATCTAATGTTTTCTAAAGTACGATGGAACTCTTGTATGCTAAAGTAAAAACAACTAATTCTCATATCTCTGAATTCTGTCTTTTTTTTATACTTATATTAATCATTAATATTGGGAATTTTTCTTTTCTGGTATTTAGAAAGTTAATGAGGGAAAAACCAACCACCCTAGTCGATCAATTTATTCGCTTATTGGGCTCCCTTCCTATGTGGAGAATAGGTCTAAATATTGTGGTCTATTATGTCTCATTAGGTCAAAATGAGATGGGTTAGATTAGTAGAGCACAAGAGAGTCAATTTGGAGATAAGCAAAAGCCAAGTGAGAGAAAAAGAAAGAGAGAAAGTCATTCCCGCATAACCCTAAACCTCCACTGCTGTTTTCGTCGTTGTGAAGTCGTTCACCGTTGGATCGAGCTGATTTTTGGACAGTATGTTCCAGACATACGGTTCTTCATTCCGACTGTTCGGATCGTCAATCGGAGGTCTAGTTTGGGAGAAATCAGTCCCGCACCAGCAGCCATGTTTTGGAGAATTTTCATCTTCTTTGTTCTCTTTTGTGAGCATTTGTGCTTAGTTAATTTGGCTTACTGAAAATACCTTTTGGTATTATTATTGGAGACTCTTTTTTACCCTATTATTGATCATAGTGGATTTTTCTTTGGTCTGGACGACTCGTGGTTTTTACCCTTGCATTGAGGGGTTTTCCACGTTAAAAATTGTTGGTGTCTCTTTGTGCTTTGGATTCTATTTTTGTTCTATTTGTTTGGTGCTCCTCACAGATTCTCGCAAGAAGGGGGATTGAATTTTCACTGCATTATTACTCTTTGCCAAGTTGTTATATTTGTTTTGGCCCTTTCCCCCATCAGAGTGGCATTAGAGCTCTTTGGTTAAGGGACTGTTTAATTTGCGTGAACGATGGAGGCACATACAAATTTGATTCCGTTGAATGGAGAAAATTATCACTTATGGAAAGGCAAGATGAAGGACTTTCTATTTGTGAAAAATTTGCATCTTCCTGTTTTTGCTTCCAATAAGCCAGAATCCAAGTCAGATGAAGAATGAGATTTTGAACATCAACAGGTTTGTGGATTTATCAGGCAGTTTGTTGATGACAATGTCTATAATTTTGTTGCTAATGAGACACATGCGAGAAGCCTATGGGATAAGCTTGAGTCTTTGTATGCTTCTAAGTTAGGGACTAATAAATTGTACTTGCTGAAAAATTTTGTGGAGTTGAAGTACAAGGAAGGAACTCCTGTTTCAAATCACTTGAGTGAATTTCAAGGACGCTATGATCAATTAGGAGGAGTGGGTATAAAATTTGATGATCACCTATTGGGCTTATTCTTATTAAACTCTTTACTAGATTCGTGGGAGACATTTCGGGTTTCCATGATAAGTGCTACCCCTAATGGTGATATTTCTTTGCAAATGGCAAAAAGCGGTGCTCTTAATGAGGAGATGAGAAGGAAGACACATGGTACTTCATCTCATTCAGAAGTGCTTATTACAGAGAATAGAGGGAGAAGCCAAAAGAAAGAACAAAACGGTGGTAGAGATAAAAGTAGGAGCAAGTCCAAGTCTCGGTACAAGAATGTGGAGTGTCACTATTGTCACAAAACAGGGCATATAAAGAAGAACTGTTTTTTGTGGAAGAAAGAGAACAAAGACAAAAAGGGTAAGCAAAGAGAAAGAGATAACGATGATGGTGATAGTGTTACTACTACTACATGTGGTGACCTTGTTTGTCTTCGTGATTATGACATTATTAATCTTGTATATGATGAGAGCATGTGGATAATTGATAGTGGTGCTACACTACATCTTATACACCTGGTGATTTTGGAGTATTGAAGATGGGTAATGATGGGGTGTCTAAGGTTATTGGTGTTGGTGATGTTCACTTGCAAACCAACATGGGGATGCAGTTGTTGCTTAGAGGAGTTAAACATGCTCTAGATGTTTGCTTTAACTTGATTTCTGTGCAGGTACTTGATGATGGTGGATTTGATAACCACTTTGGTTCTGGAAAGTGGAAGCTCACCAAAGGTAACTTGATTGTGGATAAAGGGGAGAAAAACTCTAAGCTTTACTGGACAAAAGCTTTGGTTGCTAAAGATAGTTTGAATGTCGTGTATATGGAGTCATCTTTGTGGAACAGAAGGCTTGGGCACATCAGTGAAAAGGGGCTTAACATCTTAGCTAAAAAGGATGTTCTCTTAGGATTGAAGAATGTAGAGTTGGAGAAATGTTCTCACTGCATGGCTAGTAAACAAACTAGAGTATCCTTCAAGAAGTATCCTCCCTCCAGGAAGTCAGAGTTGCTTGAATTGGTGCATTCTGATGTTTGTGGCCCGTTGAAGGTAAAGTCTTTTAGTGGTGCACTTTACTTTGTTACTTTTATTGATGATTGTTNCAGGAAGCTTTGNGTTTATGCACTANAGAGAAAGGACCAAGTGTTGGANAAGTTTAAAGAATTNCATGCTTTGGTTGAGAGGCAGTCAGGCAAGAAGCTGAAGCGCATTCGTACTGACAATGGTGGTGAGTATTGTGGACCATTTGATGNTTATTGTAGACAATATGGTATTGCACATGAGAAGACTCCTCCCAAAACTCCTCAGCTGAATGGTTTAGCGGAGAGGATGAACAGGACATTGATTGAAAGAGTTAGGTGTATGCTTTCTGAAGCAAAATTGCCTAAGCATTTCTGGGGTGAGGCATTGTTTACAGCAGTGCATGTTATTAATCTAAGTCCTGCAGTTGCTTTGAACTCTGAGGTGCCAGACAAGATTTGGTTTGGCAAGAATGTTACTTATGATCACTTGCGTGTCTTCAGTTGTAAAGCATTTGTTCATGTTCCGAAGGATGAAAGATCCAAGTTGGATGTGAAGACAAGGCAATGCATCTTCATTGGTTTTGGTCAGGATGAATTTGGATACAAGTTGTATGACCCTGTTGAAAAGAAAGTTATTAGAAGCTGTGATGTGCAATTCATGGAAGATCAAACTATTGAAGATATTGATAAGGTGGAGAAGTCCATTCCTAAGGAAGACGGTAATGTGACTGATGTTGATTGTCTATTAATGATTTGGATATTGATGTTCATGATGATGAACAAAACAGTGATATTGATAATCAGCAAGTTGGGGATAACTTGGATGTTCCTATTGATAATGTTGATGAAGAGGAACATGATGAGAGTCTTGGTGATGTACTTGAGCTACCTGAAGATCAACCTAGAAGATCTGACAGGCCAAAACAACCTTCTAAGAAGTACTCTACCGATGAGTATGTGATGTTGACTGATAAGGGCGAACCTGAATGTTATGAGGAGGCCGTTGAAAGTGAAGAAAAGCAAAAGTGGTTGGATGCAATGCAGGATGAGATGAAATCTACATGATAATCACACTTATGACTTGGTGAAGTTGCCTAAGGGTAAGAGAGCCTTAAAGAACAGGAGGATCTTCAGGGTGAAGCAAGAGAGCAATTCTACATATACCAGATATAAAGCCAGATTAGTGATGAAAGGCTTTAGACAAAGAAAGGGTGTTGACTTCAATGAGATTTTCTCACCTGTGGTGAGGATGACATCTATCTGAAATGTGTTAAGTTTAGCTGTTACTCTTGATTTGGAGGTTGAGCAGATGGATGTGAAGACAACCTTCCTTCATGGTGATTTGGAGGAAGAGATTTACATGAAGCAACCGAATGGTTTTCTTGTTAAAGGCAAGGAAGACTATGTGTGTAGGCTACGAAAAAGCCTATATGGTTTAAAGCAGGCTCCGAGGCGGTGGTATAAGAAGTTTGAGTCTGTTATGTGTGAGCAAGGCTAAGGGAAGACTACTTCTAACCATTGTGTTTTTGTCAGGAAATTTTCTGAGAATGATTTCATTATACTATTGTTATATGTTGATGACATGCTTATTGTTGGAAATGATGTTTCCAAAATTGACAGGTTGAAGAAGCAACTCGGCGAGTCATTTGCCATGAAAGACATGGGAGCTGCTAAGAAGATTCTTGGTATAAATATCACTCATTATAGAAACTTTGGCTATCACAGGAACACTACATTCAGAAGGTGTTGCAAAGATTTCAAATGGAGAATGCTAAGGTTGTAAGTACTCCTCTTGCTACTCATTTTAAGTTGAATGTTAAACATAGTCCTTCAAATGAAGTTGAGAAGATAGCTATGAGCAAATTCCTTATGCTTCTGCAGTGGGTAGTTTAATGTATGCAATGGTATGTACAAGGCCTGATATTGCACACGCTGTTGGAACAGTTAGCAAATTTCTGTCAAATCTAGGTAGAGAGCATTGGAGTGCTGTGAAATAAATTTTGAAGTATCTTCGTGCAATAGTGGTTTGAGGCTTTGTTTTGGAGGTGATAAGCCTACTTTGGTGGGTTACTTAGATTCAAATATGGATGGAGACATTGATTCCAGAAAGTCCACTTCAGGCTATTTGATTCAGTTTGCAGGGGGAGTCTTGGCTTGGCAATCAAAGTTGCAAAAGTGTGTGGCATTGTTTACTACTGAGGCAGAATTCATTGCACTTACTGAAGCATGCAAGGAGTTGTTATGAGTGAAGAAATTCTTGCAGGAGCTTGATTTTGTGCAAGATAAATACTTGTTGTATTGTGACAGTCAAAATGCTATTCATCTTGGTAAGAATCCAACTTTTCATTCTAAATCCAAACATATTGATGTGAGGTATCATAGGATACGTGATGTTTTGGATGTTAATTTTTTGGAACTAGCTAAAGTTCATACAGATGATAATGGTGCTGATATGATGACCAAGGCATTGCCAAGAGGAAAGTTTGAAGTTTGTTGTGAGATCGCCGGTTTGGCGAATATCTCCACATAGTTGTGAGGGGGAGATTTGTTAGGTTATTGGGCTCCCTTCCTATGTGGAGAATAGGCCCAAATATTGTGGTCCATTATGTCTCATTAGGTCAAAATGAGATGGGTCAGATTAGTAGAGCACAAGAGAGTCAATTTGAAGATAGGCAAAAGCCAAGTGAGACAAAAAGAAAGAGAGAAAGCCATTCCCGCATAACCCTAAACTTGCACTGGTGTTTTCGACGTTGTGAAGTCGTTCACCGTTGGATCGAGCTGATTTTTGCACAATAGGTTTCGGGCATATGGTTCTTCATTCTGATCGTTCAGATCGTCAATCGGAGGTCTAGTTTGGGAGAAATCGGTCCCGCACCAGCAGCCCTGTTTTGGAGAATTTTCATCTTCTTTGTTCTCTTTTGTGAGCATTTGTGCTTAGTTAATTTGGCTTATTGAAAATACCTTTTGGTATTATTATTGGAGACTCTTTTGTACCCTATTATTGATCATAGTGGATTTTTCTTTGGTCTCGACGACTCGTGGTTTTTACCTTTGCATTGAGGGGTTTTCCACGTTAAAAATTGTTGGTGTCTCTTTGTACTTTGGATTTTATTTTTGTTCTATTTGTTTGGTGCTCCTCGCAAATTCTCGCAAGAAGGAGAATTGAATTTTCGCTGCATTATTACTCTTTGCTAAGTTGTTATATTTGTTTTTTGAACTTTGCAAATTAGTAATTGTGTTTTTAAATTATTTTTTTCCTTTTGTTTTCATTTACTTTGTGTGACAATTTGAATGTTACATTCTTTTTCCTTTTCTCGTAACGTGTTTAATTTGCTAATAGTAAAATAGATTTGAATAGTAGAATCCTCAAGTTCTTTGGACCAGTTTCGTTTTCTTCTTTTCAAGTGTATAAGATATATGCTTAATTTTTCTAACCCATAAATTGGATTCAAATATAACAATTAATGGTTGCAGGAATTTGTGGGCTAGTCATTTTCATCATTTGAAAATGTCGAGCATATGCTTATTTTTTTTCTAACACTTTAAATGGATTTATATAGAGCAATTTATCTTTGAAGATCTTTTTTTGGACGAGTTCATTGTTTTCTCTTTTCGGTGTGTTTTATTTTCTAACCCATAAAATTGATTTGATAAGGACAAGTGTAAACTCTAAATTTGACTCCACTAACATGATTTGGTCTTGATCCATGCGGATTGAAATCAGAAAAATCCACAGAATTAAAAAACTTTTTATAAAAAAAGTCTACAGGATCAAAATATCTGTAAAATTCCTATGAAGCTAGGACTAATTCATGGACTTTTTTTTAGTTTTTATAATTTTTTGCTTAATAGTTCATTTATACTTCAAGTAACTATATTCATATTATATAAACGAATTTTCCCATGTAACATAGTGAGAGCATAACTTTGTTTTTTCTATATTCTTTTATTGAAAAATTATATATGAAAAAATATAAATCACTTATTTTGTAAATAGTATTTATATGTAATAATTTCATCATACATATTGAGAATCATTTTGATTCTCCTAACTGTCTCATGACAGTTATTTCGTTTTACCGTTTTGTGTTTTCCCTTTCTCCCATGGAACTCTATATATAGAGTTCCTTCTCTCTTTTTCTCGTGTGTGATGTAAAATAGACTCAGAATACTTTCATGTTAATAATAGAAAAAGTGTACATTTTTCTTACTCACCTCGTCACGATCTATCTTTTTCTCTTCTGCATCTCCGGCAACTGCCGTGCCGGAACGCCGTCGACGAAGCCTCCGACGCTTTCTCTCTCCATCGCCTCAGGCTCTCTGCTCCCTCGTTCTCTCTCTTTCACTCATTCATTTTCCAACTTATGCCACGCATGCAAAGAAGATTACGTTTAATGAATTGTCTGGGCCAGCTGAGGCATTAGGCCTTCATCACTCCAGGTGAACAGTGCTGGGCCATTCTCAAAATGGTATCAGAGCAGGTCTAAGTGCCTGCTCTGCTTCCGTTGTTCGTTCTTCGATTCTTGCTTCATTCTTGGGCCTTCTTGGTGGTTTCTTGCTTCTGCCATGGATCAATTCGATCAAACGTCCAACCCAGCTAGCCCCTACTATCTGCACCCAGGAGAAAATCCTGGCCTCACTCTGATCACACAAGTGCTGAACGAAAACAACTACTCATCTTGGAGCATAAGCTTAAGGAGAGCTTTGCTTTCCAAGAACAAAGTGAAGTTCATCGACGAATCGATAAAAAGACCTCAAGAAAATGGTGTTATCTACGACGCCTGGGAGAGATGCAACGTCATGATTCTATCACATTGCCGAAAGCGTGATTTACATTGAAGACGCTAAAGAGCTATGAGATGAGCTCAAGGAAAGGTTTTCTAAGGGAGATTATTTTAAAATCTCAGACTTACTACAAGAAATACACTCCATCAGACAAGGTGAAAGGGGGGTGAGCCAATTTTTTACCGATTTAAAAATCCTATGGGTGTTAAGACGCAAATTCTCCTAATGGACCCTCTTCCGAATGTCAACCGCGTTTTTTCACTCATTATTCAACAAGAGCGACAAGAAAAACAAATGTCTACAGAGGTAAAAGTCCTTGCTAATGTTGCTGGAAGAAATGGTCAATGGAAGCCTGACCAGAACTGTAAAACTCAAGGAAGAGGAGCTGAGCATCAAGGAAGGGGAATTGGATTTCGTGGTCAAGGCAGAGGAAGGGGAAGAAATCCCAACTACGGGAAACAATGTTCATATTGTAACAAAATGAACCATACTATAGATGAGTGTTACTCTAAACATGGTTATCCTCCTTGGTACAAGAAAGAAGAGAAAAGAACTGACTGGACGAGTGTTAATGCGTGCCAAAACAATACTGACTCTGGAGAAACTCAGAAAGTTCAACATGTCAACAATAGTAATGGTTTCAATTCCATTACACCAGAACAGATGCAGAAACTCCTCAAAATAATAGACTAAATTGATGATCCTCCCACACACAAAATCAATCAAGTTCAAAGAGATGAAACAGAGAATGAACAAGGTATTTTTTCTTGGATTGTGGATACTGGTGCTATAGACCATGTTACTCATGATAAAAACAATTTTATTACATTTTACAAGATCAAACCAATTTCTATAAAATTGCCAAACAATACTATGCTTATTGCGAAACATGCTGGAACTGTGCAGTTTACTAAGGAATTTTTCATTTTTAATGTTCTTTATATACCAGATTTCTGTTTCAATTTAATATCTGTGCAAAGCCTTATCAAGGATATGAACTGCAACCTAACTTTTTCCTCTAAGCAATGTCAGATCAGGGAAAATCGTACTTTGAAGACGATTGGATATGCTAAATCCTACAATGGACTCTATTACCTGCAAAGCTTACCTAAACCAGCTCAAAGCTATAATTCAAAGACTGTTTTCTCTTGTAAGAGTGTTGATGCTAACCTGTGGCATCTTAGACTAGGCCATCCAAGACATAGAATTGTGAAACAAAGATGTGAAATTTTTTGTATGTTAAAGTTGATGTTAATTCTGTTTGTGATACCTGTCATTTTGCTAAACAACACAAGTTATCTTTCCCAAAGAGTATTTCTACTACCAGTGAATGTTTTGAAATAATACACTGTGACATATGGGGACCCTTAAATACTATTTATGTTCATGGTCATAGGTATTTCCTCACGATTGTTGATGATTATACTAGACACACGTGGATTTTCCTAATGAATAATAAAGGACAAACAAGGGATTTATTACAGAATTTCATCATTAAAATTAAGAATCAATTCAACAAAATGGTAAAAAGCATCAGATCTGACAATGGACCTGAGTTTAGATGTGAAAACTTTTATAACATGCATGGTATTAATCATCAAACTAGCTGTGTTGAGACACCTCAACAAAATTCTGTTGTTGAAAGAAAACACCAACACATCCTTAATGTGACATGTAGTCTCCTTTTTCAATCAAATATGCCTAAGGCTTATTGGTCTTACGCTGTAGGGCATGCTGTCTTTTTAATAAATAGAATGCCTTCACCTATCCTCAACAACAAAACCCCTTATGAAATGCTTTATAACAAAACTCCTACTTATCTTGATCTTAAAGTTTTTGGATGTTTATGTTTTGCTTCTACTCTAGAAAATAACAGAAACAAACTTGATTCTAGAGCAAGGAAAGGAGTTTTTCTAGGATACAAGAGTGGTGTAAAAGGATATACTGTTTTAGATCTAAGCACCAAAGAACTTTTCATAAGCAGGAATGTCATGTTTCATGAAAATATATTCCCTTACAACAATTTACAAGACAACAGACAGGACACTATCAGTGAGGAAGAAAAGGCTGAATCTATCAATGATCTTTTAAAAGATCATTATCCTTTGATTGAAGACAGGAATGATGAGTTAGATGATTTTGACCAAGAAGAACAGGAACAAGCTTCTGCTGACAGAGATAACAACAACAACAATATTGATGATCACGAAAATCATGGAAGCAATCTTGACACATTTGCTCCTGTTGCTAAACTTACTACTGTTAGACTTCTTATTGCTCTTGCTGCTTCAAACAATTGGTTTCTACATCAACTTGATGTAGATAATGCTTTCCAAATGGAGATTTAAAGGAAGAAGTCTATATGCAATTACCTCCAGGTATGAACACTTGCAAAGAAGGATTGGTATGTAAGCTAACAAAATCTCTATATGGCTTAAAGCAAGCTAGCAGGCAATGGTTTGAAAAACTATCTTCTTATCTTATATCTGTTAAATATAGCCAATCCAAGTCTGATCACTCATTGTTTACCAAAAGAACTGCCACTGGTTTTACTGCTTTACTTGTATATGTGGATGACATTGTGTTAACAGGAAATTCTATGGAAGAAATTAACCACATAAAAGAGCTTTCGCATAAAAAGTTTCGTATTAAGGACCTTGGAGAGCTTAAATATTTTCTTGGACTTGAAGTAGCAAGATCCAAGGAGGGAATTCATTTGTGCCAGAGAAAGTATGCCTTGGACATACTTGAGGAAACAGGAATGCAAGGTTGCAAGCCTTCTTCTACCCCTTTTCTGAGAGACACCAGCACACTATACAAAGAGGACAACTATCTGGCCAACCCTGAATCCTATAGAAGATTGATAGGGAAGTTACTCTACCTCACCAATACCAGACCTGACTTATGTTTTACTGTCAATCTTCTCAGCCAATCAATGCAATCTCCCACTCATTATCATTATCAAGCTATTCAACATATTCTCAGATATATAAAATCCTCACCTTCTGAAGGGTTATTCTTTGCAGCTAATTCACCTAAACAACTAAAGGCCTTTAGCGACTCCGATTGGCCCACATGTCCCAACACAAGGAGATCCACTACGGGGTTTTGCGTGTTCCTTGGATCATCACTCATTTCCTGGAAATCTAAGAAGCAGAAGACTGTTTCCAGATCTTCCACTAAAGCAGAGTATAGGGCTCTTGCTGCCACCGTATGCGAAATACAGTGGCTTCATTATCTTTTGCAAGATTTTCAAATTGAAGAGGTTGGGGTACCTATTTTATATTACGACAACAGATCAGCACGACACATCGCTCACAATTAGAGCTTCCACGAACGAACCAAGCACATAGAGCTTGATTGTCACGTGGTGCGCCAAAAATTCCAGGAGGGCCTCTTACATCTTCTTCCAGTCCGATCCGACGAACAGTTGGCTGACATCTTCGCGAAGTTTCCACATCGTGTAAAATTTGGAACGATTATCCCCAAGCTTGGACTAGTAAACATACACTGTCCAGCTTGAGGGGAGGCTATTGAGAATCATTTTGATTCTCCTAACTGTCTCATGACAGTTATTTCGTTTTACCGTTTTATGTTTTCCCTTTCTCCCATGGAACTCTATAGAGTTCCTTCCCTCTTTTTCCCGTGTGTGATGTAAAACAGACTCAGAATACTTTCATGTTAATAATAGAAAAAGTGTACGTTTTTCTTACTCACCTCGTCACGATCTATCTTTTTCTCTTCTGCATCTCCAGCAACGCTGTCGACGAAGCCTCCGACGCTTTCTCTCTCCATCGCCTCAGGCTCTCTGCTCCCTCGCTCTCTCTCTTCCACTCATTTATTTTCCAACTTATGCCACGCATGCAAAGAAGATTACGTTTAATGAATTGTCTGGGCCAGCTGAGGCATTGGGCCTTCATCACTCCAGGTGAACAGTGCTGGGCCATTCTCAAAAATACATGATGTCGTAAATTCTATAACATTCATAACCATATAGTGAAGATTTCGTTGTTCTCAAATTTTGAAACATTTCAAAATCTAAAATTAGAAAAACAGTATTATACTAAATTCGCAATGCATGAGATGAATTAAGGGGTATGAGATGTTGCAAAAATTCGTGAACAATTTATAGTATAGAACATTAATAGATGTAATTAAGGATTAATGAAAAGATTCTGATATTGAATTAATATAAGTAATACGTTAAAAGGAATACTTAGGATGACATTGTTATGAAATATCAAACAAGGTATAACAGGTTGTATGAGTAGTTTAGAAATAAGTAAAAATGTAAGAATAACCTGAAAATTATTAATGAAAAACTGATAGATATTAAATGAATTGTTTATAATTAATTAACTATTATAGATATTTCTGTCTTCACTTCATTATACATAGCTGTTTATAAGATGAAATGTAATATCAGGAAGTTCAATTTTACATAAAACCTCATTTGTTATCTTTCTAATGCAAGTATTTGACCAATTTGGTTCATAAATATTTAATATAATATTTTAATTATATTAGGAAGTGAGAAATTACAATATATTAAATTATCTAATAAAATATATAATTTTATATGTATATATAAATTATATTATTTATAAAATTTAATTAAAGTTTTACAGTAAAACTAAACCCACCTTAACTTTAATCTTAATCTTCTTGAGAGGAAGGTTTTACGGGTTAGAGCATATTTTGGTGATTCTTTTAAGAATGCATTGAGAGTGACTCATAGACCATGGGTCAAATTGATATCTATATTAAAGTCTTTTAACTACGTGCTTAATATTAAAATTACTCGGTTAAACCGATCAAGATCTTAATTTTAACTTCTTTTTTTTAATTTCTTATTTCTTAAATTTATAAGCTATTGATAAGGAAAATCGATAACTTGAAATTTTTGGACTAATCTTACTTTTTTATCATATAATTAATTTTTAACCCACAAAAAAAAAGCAAGAACAATCAACCGCTTGTTTTTTCTCAAGACAAGTTTTATTTTTCCTTTGCATTTTTGGTGCACTGATTTTTTAACTCGGTGGGCCTAAGCGTAAGATTTTTCTGAAATAATTTTAATTCTCCTCATTATGTGTGGTTAATTTTCCTATCCATAGATTGGAAATGAGAAGATAATAATGATCTAACACCATACAAATTCAATCATCTTCCTCGTTCCGGAGAAAACCAAATTAAAAAAAAAAAATTAGGTATATCATAGACTTTTGGAAAGACGCAACCGGTTCTTACAATTATGAATATAAATGAATCATAACTACTCTTGTTTACTCTTTCCTCACTTCATACTTCATATCAGAGAAACTACAATGACTGCTTATTTTCTCAAAACAGTTTACCTTCTTCTTCTTCTTTCTTTTCTTGCCTCAGAAATTATTGCCACATTGAAAAATTCAAGCGAAAGTGGTGAAGCAAAGTGCATAGAGAGGGAGAGACAAGCACTTCTCAGCTTCAAAGAAGGTCTCATAGATAACTTTGGCATGCTCTCCACTTGGACCAATAATACTGATTCCTGCAAATGGAAACGCGTTCAATGCAATATTCAAACTGGTCATGTGCAACTACTTGATCTTCATGGAAATTACCGCTCTATACCGTTATACTATTTAAGAGGTGCAATCAATGTCACTTCATTGATTCACTTGCCATATATTCAACATCTTGATCTCAACGGTAATTATTTTGAATTGAGTTACATCCCAGAGTTTATGGGCTCCATCACCAACTTAAGATATCTCGATCTCTCTAGTTCTTATTTTGCGGGGAGGATTCCTTCTATACTTGGAAATCTCTTACAACTACGGTATCTAGATCTTCGGGAAAATCTTCTATGGGGAAAAATTCCCATTGAGATAGGGAATCTGAAACACTTACAGTATCTCGATCTTGGACTATTCTATCTTTCCGGGAAAATCCCATCTCAAATTGCAAATCTCAGAAAGCTACAACATCTGAGTCTAGGAAGTAATATTCCTCTATATGTGTGGAGAAAGCCAAATTATATTTCAGAATCCTTTTCTGGAGAAATCCCTTTCCGCATAGGGAATCTTCCATTATTGCATACTCTCCGACTAGTTGGCAATTTTGATGTACAAGCTAAAGATACAAAATGGCTGTCTACTCTCCATTCCTTAACCATTCTAGAGCTCAGTTCATTGCATAGCCTAAAACCCTCTCACCAGTGGCTACAAACTATCGGTAAAATCATTCCAAACTTAACAGAGTTGAGACTAGTTGATTGTAATCTTTTACATAGTGATATTCAATCTTTGTTCCATTCTCACTCTTCAAATAATTACACCTCTCTTACCATACTAGATTTGTCTTCTAATATGTTGTCACCATCAATACTTCAATTCGTGTCTAACTTTAGCCTTCATCTTCAAGAGCTTTATCTTTCTCACAATAATATAACCTTGTCACCTTCTCTGTGCGCAAATTTTCCATCTCTTAAGGTCCTCGATCTCTCATACAATTATCTTGCATCATCAATGTTTCGAGCTAATTTTAATATCAGCTCCAAACTACAAGAGCTATATCTTGAAAATTGCAGTCTTATGGATGAAAATTTTCTTCTTTCATCTACTTCTACAATGAATTCTTTGTCCTCACTTATCTACCTTGATCTCTCCAATAACTTCCTAAAATCATCTCCAATGTTTTACTGGCTTTTTAACTTCACAACCAATCTTCATTTCATTGACCTTAATGGTAACTTATTAGAAGGTCCCATTCCAGATGAATTTGGGAAAGCGATGAACTCTCTTGCGTATCTTTGTCTCCACAATAACAAACTCCAGGGCAAGATCCCATCTTTCTTGGGGAGCATGTGCAGATTACAAATATTAGACCTCTCAAATAACAAGTTAAATGGTGAATTTCCGAGCTTCACTCAAAATTCTTCATGGTGCAGCAGACACATATTTCGGGGATTGAACTTATCTTATAACCAAATTAATGGTAGGATACCCGAGAGCATCAGACAACTATCTCAGTTGGAAATTTTATCGTTGCAGGGGAATTCTTTAGAGGGTGATGTAACTGAATCTCATCTTTCTAATTTTTCCAAATTAATTTTCTTAGACTTTTCGCATAACTCATTATCTGTAAAATTTAGCTCTAGTTGGGTTCCTCCTTTTCAATTAGCGTTCTTGCTTCTTGCATCTTGCAAGGTAGGACCCAGTTTTCCTAGTTGGATCCAGACACAAAATTCCTTAATCCATCTAGATATATCTAATAATATGTTGAATGATTTCGTACCAGAATGGTTTTGGAACCAGTTGAAAATGTTGTACAGTTTGAATATGTCTCACAATAATCTCATTGGTTCAATCCCTAATATGCAATCAAAGCTTCCTTTCAGACCATCTATAATTTTAAGTTCAAATGAATTTGAGGGAAAAGTTCCATTATTTTTGCTACAAGCTTCTGAATTATTACTTTCTGCAAATAAATTTTCAGATTTCTCTTGTGGAAACGTCACAGCTGCAAACTTGGCCACTTTAGATTTATCAAATAATCAAATAAAGGGGCAACTTCCAGATTGTTGGAAATCGACAAATCAATTATTGTTTCTTGATATAAGTAGCAATGAATTGTCAGGGAAACTTCCTATCTCTATGGGCAGCCTGGTTAACCTAGAAGCTTTGGTTTTAAGAAACAATAGTTTATTGGGTGAATTGCCTCCCTCTTTGAAGAATTGTAAGAATTTAATTATGTTGGATGTGAGTCAGAATATGTTGTCGGGCCCAATGCCTTCATGGTTTGGAGAAAGCATGCAACAATTGATAATCTTGATCTTGGGAGGGAATCACTTCTCTGGAAAGATTCCCCTTCATCTATGTTATTTGAAGCGTATTCAATTATTGGATCTTTCCAAGAATAAGTTATCAGAAGAAATTCCACCTTGCTTAAACAATTTTACTGCATTGTCTGAAAAGATCATCAATAGAGTTGAAACTGAAAGTCGGGTGTACTGGTACAATAGTACTTACTATGAAATTTATAATCTTTTAAGTTATAGTTATTCGTTTCATATAACTTGGATGTGGAAAGGTATGGAACATGACTTCACACATCCAGAATTAACTCTTCTGAGCATTGATCTCTCGTGTAATAATTTAATTGGTGAAATTCCGAAAGAGATTACACACATGCTCGGGTTAGTTTCTTTGAATTTATCAAGAAACAATTTGAGTGGAGAAATTCCTTCCGATATTGGATATTTAAGTTCACTTGAATCTCTTGACTTGTCAAGAAATCAATTATATGGGAGAATTCCTTCTTCTCTTTCTCAAATGGATTTTCTACAAAACTTGGACTTGTCACACAATTCTCTTTCTGGAAGAATCCCATTAGCAAGGCACATGGATACATTCGATGCCTCTTGTTTTGAAGGAAACATTGATCTTTGTGGTGAACAACTTAACAAGAGTTGTGCAGGAGATCAGACATTAGTAAAGCCTCAAAAAGTAGAAGTCCATGGAGAATATTGTGTTTTCTATGAAGCATTATACATGAGCTTGGGGATAGGATTCTTTACAGGCTTTTGGGGCTTATTAGGTCCATTACTACTTTGGCAACCATGGAGAATGACTTATCTGAGGTTTTTGAATAGACTAATAGACTATCTACTTGTAATGGTTGAAGTGAACTTAGCAAAGCCCCAAAGGTAGATCAAAGACAAACAGAATGCAAAAGGTGGCTCAAAAACTAGCTGGTACATAATTCTAATAACTTCTTTCTTTGAATTTTATAGTCCTAAATTGTCATTCAGATAAGTAAATCAGTAAGTTTCATATTGAAATCGAGAATACCTTTCTAAAAAGAAATGTACAAGGCTTGGCATGAATGTAAGTGTTAGAATTTGATTCTTGCTTACAATAAACGTACTTTAATTAATTGTATGTCTCTCTCAGCTACATACTCTTTTTCATCAATTTTATTAAACAATGATTAAACCCTACGCTTCTATTCATGGCTTTACTATTGGTAGTTCAACTTTTCTATAAATAATTGGTTTTGTTGGTGTAAAGGAATTATTGATAGTGTGCTCTGTTATGGGAAGTTTTCATTTTTTTCAAATGAATTATGCTAAGGCCATTTTAAAAATGCTTACATGTTATACACTTTTTTGTGTAATCTGGTTTTCATTTCGTTTACCATTAAAATTTGGTCTCTAAATTATTTTTCCATCATTACAATAATGTTTGTCATCACAAGAATCTTAGCACAAGTTTATAGTAATTCATTTCATTTAGTTTATCATTAATATTTGGTTTCCAATTTTTTTTTTCTTTATTACTAACGTTTGTCATATAATATTTAGCTGAAAATCTGCAGTCTATAACGTTTGAGATGAAAGCATTAGAGATTGTTGGGACTGTAAGATTTGGAGGCTGAAGTTTCATGAAGCAATGATTTGATAGTTTGTGGTTGTATAATCTATAATATAAATTTAATTTTAAGCCAAGAATTCGAGATATCCTAACTTGCATATGTTAAGAATATGGGATATCTCAAAAATTTGTAATTCAGACATTGAATCTCATCTTTAATCACTCTTTCGTACATTCATATTCCAATGACAGTGACATTACATCTAACTTCTTATCATATATGACAGTATATAAATATTGTTGATGTTATTTTACATTCAAAATTGGATTTTTAAAATAAAATTTTTAATAATTGTCGTTCAATTATGGTTATCAGATTCCAAATTTTATTAATGATAACATGGTATTTATGTTGTCTTATTAATGTGGGTTACTTGCTAATACATGTACTTATTATACACAGTTTCTCATGTTACATGATACTGAACCAAGGTAATTCCTTAATTGATACCATTTATGTCCTGCATTAAGAATCTAACACTTATAACAAAAAGCATCAACTTCGTTCCTAGCAGCTGCAGCTTTTGTATATTTAGCTTAATTTAGAAAAGAAAAATATTTTCGAAAAGCATTCCAAATCTAAAATCAAGATCATAGATTCCTCTACTTTCCAGCAATAAACATAAACTAAAAAGGAGTTGGAAATAACATATACCTTTAGATATATGAATCAAAAAGTTATAGAGAAGTTACAATATCATTCAATCCCAACAACAATGGAAATTAAATACTGATGCTGAGAATGATAATTCTTTGAATATAATGGGAAAAAGAGAATAGGACAGCTTAAAATATAATAGTTATAATGAGTCACCCATTATATCTTTCTTTTCTTCTATAAATACTTCAAGCAAATAACCTTCATTTGATTGCTTGCGCTCATTGCTTCAATCATCAGCTCAGCGCTTAGAGCTAATTTTTAAGATGCTCTGTCCTCAATTTGCTCAGTTCTTACACTTAGCAAATCTTTCCTGCATTGGTCCAATTTTACTCAGCCAGTCAGCTCTCTAAATTTTCTCATTCATCCACATATATATAAAAAAAAAAAAAAAAACCCATAAATCTGGATCTCATGCTAAGTATTTCTCAATTTCAGCAAAGATAAGAGTTCTTTTATATAAAGTTGTTCAACTTTATATGAATTACTTATCTATATATATATATATATATATATATATATATATATATATATATATATATATATATATATATATATAATTTTAACACTTACACTAGTGCAAAAACGCTATTTAACGTCACCCAGTAGACGTCAGTTTGCTGGTAACCCAAGGTATATGAGTGGATGGTGGTATTATCGTAAATAGCTTGGTAAACTAGACATCAAATTTAAGGTAAGGCGACGTCTATGATATTGTAGATGTCCCCACTGTCGCAAACCGACGTCTAATGGCCTGGGGTAGGTGATAAGACAGTCTAGTGACGTCGGTGTTAACAGAGGCCAACGTCTACTAGGCTGCAATTAATGCTCTTCACCTAATTCCCAGGCCCTTAGACGTCACGTAGTCAAAGGGCGACGTCTAAGGTCTGTCTGGAAGGTAGGAAGATAAAAAATTCTTCAATTTAGACGTCGGTGTTGAGGGGAAGCGACGTCTATGTGCCTGTAATTAATTATGTTCACCAAACTCGAGGGCCCTAGACGTCGGCTAGAGGGGCACCAACGTCTACATTATTATAGACCGTCAGCGCCCTATCACAACTGTCACGAACATCCCTGACAGGAAATCAAACGTTAATCAGTTCAGCTTCCTAGACGTCGGCTCCCCTCGAAACCGACGTCTAATGAGTATTCAAAAGTCAGTTTAAATGTTAACTTGGACGTCATATTAGTGAGATAACCGACGTCTAGGTGACTATAGACGTCGGTTTCTAGAGCAACCGATGCCCAATTTCATTTTAAATAAACCGCAAACTCTTCGCGGCATTCAGTTTCTGATATCGTCTTCCTCTTCTCCTTTTTCTCTTGCGGCACCTCTTCTTTTTCTCGCTTGTGACACCTCTTTTTTTTCTCTCTTGCGGCATTCCATTGTTGTTTCTGATATTTTTATCGTCTTCCTCCTCTCCTTTTTCTCTCTTGCGGCATCCCAGGTGCGTGGTTTTTTTTTATGCTTACCGTTTAAACTTTGTTTAGTCTTTCATCGATTATCTTCTGGTTCAACTGATTAAAATTTGCTTTCTCTATGTTGTGTTTTAGTGCAGTTTTGTTCCTTTCTTGGGGTAACGTAGTAACACATTCTCCATTTGCTAGCTGCCTTCCAGAAAAAGTGGCGTCATGTGAATTTCTTTTGATCATTTCAACCCAAAAACGACCCTGGGTCGTTGCCTAGTTATCGTTTCACCGTGATTTTTTCCTCTTGCGGATGAAAATGGAACTAAGCAACAACCTAGGTTTGGTTTTGGTTTAAAACGACCCATAAGAAATTCAAAAGACGCAAGCTTTTTTTTTTTGGGAAAACTAGCAAAAGAAGATTGTGTTACTAGGCTATCCAAAGACGGAACAAAACTGCACTAAAACACAACCATTGGATTAGACGTCGGTTAATGTATATAATGACTTTAGACGTCCAGTTAGTCCTACTCTTGACGTCCAGTTAGTCCTACTCCCGACGTCTAGTTAGTCATACTCCCGACGTTCAATTAGTCCTAGACGTCGTTTATATTCATGTCCGACGTCCCATTGACGTCACCGGAAATGACGTCGATTGTTTTGTAAACATTAAAAGTCCAAAATAACCGACGTTAATCAGCGTTTTTGCACTAATATTAACAAAGATGCAAAGAGAATGTTTGCAAGAATGGATATAAACACATTGCAAACCAAAAACCACCAACAAATGTATTTATCAACGCACCGTATTAAATGACGTTTTACTCCAATATAAAATATTAAATTTATTTCAAGTCACATCACATATGGTCTTTTTTATGTTAAACCTAAGACATTTAATGTAAACAATATCAACTAAAATTGGAAAAAATGCAACTGAATTTTTTAGTTATTTAGTCCAACTAAAATAAATCCAATAACATGAATTACCCATCTTTAATGATTTTTTTCATGTAAGTTACAAACTATCCCATTCAGCATCCATTGGTTTTGCCAAATTATGAAATTTTAGTTTTAGTAGATTGTCTAGAACATCGTGAAGTATAGAGTATTGAGCTAAAACTAATATATAAATGGTTAGGGCTAAAGCTTAAAGTCCCTTTATTGTTGTATTACTAATAAGTGCCTAATACAATTTTGATATTATTTTGCTTTGATTTTGTTAAATATTAATAGAAGTCATTCCAATTTAACTTGCTTTGTAGGTTTTTATGATCACAAAAAGTCAAAGAAGAAAAATCAGGAAAACGGTGGAATTCTAGATAATTATGGGCAAAACTGACTTTGACACGACTAAAGCGAAAATCTTATGGTTTGAGCCACTCAAGAAAACCCACATTTGAGGGAAACCTCAAGTATTGGACTTGAGGCTAGTGCTGTCAAAATAGGTTAGAACCCAGGGCCAACCTGACCCATTAGTGGTTTGAGTCAGGCTGGGTTTGAAAAAAGTGAAACTTTTTTATACGGGTTAATTTTTAACCCTGCTCACTTAGAATCCGGCTCACATGGGTTGAACCCGTGGTGAGCCGAGTTGGTTCACCAACCCACCTAGTTTAATTTAATTATTTATTATTTTGTTTTTCAATATTATTAGTTAACATTTTTTTATTGTATAGTAAATGAAAATAAAGAAAAAGATGTTTCAAGAGACCAAATTATAAATTTATCCATTCAAGACTTTAATCTTATAAATGGATAAGTGACACAAAAGTTGTCGATATTATAAACTTATTTATTCGTTTTTTGGGTTTGCTTTTGGATTACATTTGAATTTTATGTTTAACATCATTTTAGGGTGAAATTATTTAAATTTGAACTATAAACAAATTGTATGTTTGTTTTGGATTTAAAAAAAAACTTGTAATTAAGTGAGCTAATGAGCCAACCCGTTTAACCCACCAACCCATGGTGGGTCGGGCCGGGTTTGAATTTTTTCGGCTTGCCAATAAATGAGCCAGGCTGAGTTGGTAACTAAGTGGCCAACCCGTGGTAAGTGGGATTGGGTTGGGCCGGGTGGCCCAATTTGATAGCACTACCTGAGGCTAAGTCACAATGACTCCTTGAATATCTCAGGGGATACAACACCAAAAGCACGAGGCTTGAGCCGCAAAGGAAACCTACCTTGGAAGGAAACCTCCGTAGTTGGAACCACGCTTCCACCATTGATACCATGCCCTGGAAAGTTTATAAAACAAATTTGCTCCTCTATTTTAAAATATGTTTGGAAAGATCTTAGAGAGATACTTTGAGAGTTTCTCACACACTTTCCTATATACTTTTAAAGAATATTATTAGAGGTTTAGAAGATAATATCTCTTCTTTGTATTGAATTCTTTCCATCCATCATGAGGAGTTAAATCTCCAAAAGTGCTAAAGTAAGATATAGCCCTTTGAAACTCTCCAAAAGTTTAGTTAGCTACCAATGCAAGGAGGTAGCTAACTAAGCTCAGACTTTCTAGTATAGAGATCTATTTTTTGCAAGTAAACAAATAGATGTGGAAGGAGGTTCAAGGAAGATAACTACGCACATATCAGTCATCATAGCATCATGCTAGAATATATCAATATGCACAAGCCAGAAAGGGAAGACTTTGAGGTGGTAAAATAATGAAGGACAACCTTCCCTTGTGATGGAAATAGTTTGGTAGAGTAATACAAACAAGAACTCAGGTTATTTTTGTTAAAAGAAAAACATGAAACACAAGGAAATTCTGATGTATTATTTCAAGGAATAAAGTACCATATATATACATACAAGGATGCTATAATCCTTCATCTATTAAAGGAAAGACATGTGCACAAATCTGCACAAATTATAATAATATAAAAAATATAACTAACATAATATTTGATTGTCTAATATCCTTTAATAGAATATTTGACATATCTTAACAGTCCAAACAACCTCTCTCGAGTCTTAGACAATTTCTAATCATTATAATCAAAGAAGATGTTAGAACTCTCGTGAAAACATGTTTAAATATCCAATTTTTTATATAGAGTCTGATATTCTTACTAAACAAATTGACATAGCTTATTGGACAACTTGACCTTACTGGTTAGATGAATTGAGCCAAATTAATTGTGCCTTATTTGAAGTAAAACTTATAATCCTTTATATATTCTTTAATTTTATGAAATTTTCACTTATTTACATAATATTCTACAAATAGAGTCCAAATATTTTTCCTTCAAAATTATTTAATAAACTTTTAATTATTTAAAAAAATAATAATAAAAATACTAATAAAAAATAAAAATAAATATCCGGTATAATCAGTCAAACCATAAAATTCCACATCACTTACTTTGACCATCTAGAGAATTTTGTAATATTTAGTTAAAGCAATGAAAGCTTCATTTAAGATTTGTACTCACCCGCCAGTTGTTGCAGTAACAGGTTGACGAGTGACATCATTCTTCTTGATATCAGCTAACACAACATCAATATTGTCATCCTCAAATGCAAAATAAACACGATACTGCAACAAGATGCAACAACATAGACTTTGTTTGTTGTTTGTGATTATTTTAACATATAAACAAACACATGACTCTTCTACAGGTGGGTGGACAAATGTCAACATCTGTGAACCCTCGATTCTTAAACGAATGTCAACATTCATGGACGGATATCAATATCCGTTTGTTCTTCAATAAATGTTGATATTCGTCCACAAATGTTAACATCCGTTTAAGAACCTAATACATATTCACATCCGTTTAAATATGACTGAAGTACAAAAGAGAAATGAAAAAAAGTATAAGGAACTCTCTGTAATAATAGAGGAAGTAACTCTTAATATAAAAGGTAACCACAGCGAAAACTAATTTGAATGAGAAGATAAAGTAATTTTGATTAGATATTATATCATAGATATTAATAATACAATCAAATTGACTAATAAAGTTGAATATTTAGCCCCAATTTTTTATTCTTGATTAACAATAAGGACATGTAACCATCCTATAAGAAACAATGAGACATTTTAGGAAACATTTCCATGTTTTACAATATATTTCATATAAGAATAGAAATATTTATTACTATTTATATTTAAAACATTATGATTGAGATATCACAAATATTTGATATTCTAATATATTTTCAAAACTTAAAATCCTATTAATTCAATACTATGTGATCTGTTATAGTAACCAAATGTCATGATGATAAATGTGCACATAATAAAAAAAATCCACTTACACTTATTTAAATTGTCTTGAAAACAACTTACTAAAACTTCGATAGAAGAAAGGCAACACAAGCATAAGCTTTAAGTAAATATTAGAGTAGACTCAAGATTCAAAAGGGTAAAACCCTTCTTTTAAATATTCAAGAAGAAAAAGTATAAAATATTTTTTTAAACACTTTAGCTCTTCATGAAAAAAATCTCAAACTTTTTTAGTGTTAGTTGTTTTAAGCCTTTACAAAAATCCCAAAAAACTTAAAAATTAATTTTAAATAAAATTATGATAAAAAGACATCATTTTTATTTTTCCTTAAGTGTTTCAAACTCTTAAGTTGTCATGTAATCTATTATGTACTAAAATTTCAACCAACGCAAGTTAAGAAATTTATACCAACTCTACGATTTCACAATCAAAATGATATGAAATTGCCCTCAAAATAAGTTTGGAAAGAATCTGATTTTGAAATGCATTCTCTCTTTATTCCAAATGCTTTTACACGTAATGGAATGAATGCCTAACTTTCAAATTATGACTCAAATCCCATCTTTGACATTTCTTTATACAATATCATAACTTTTGGCATAATATAAAAAAAGGATTTATATTACCGACAAACAGTTTTTAATAACAACATTTATTCTTATAGCAACCCTTCTAAATACTAAGAAAATAACAACTACAAACAAAATACACCATCCTCTTTAACATTTCTAACTCTTTCACTAAATTCATGTTTTTTGGTTCACTTTCTTGCTTTTTGTGATTCCTTTATATTTTCTTTACTTTTTGTTCCGGTGTGAGGTCGAGCTACACAAAACCTTCACAATTTGTCTCTTCCACCAGTCCCTCGTCCCTTCGTCACTCCTCGTCCGTCCCTCCGTCTCAGTTTAAGTCCGCCCGGGAGGGTACTTGCTAAAGGAACTCTGATGCTTAAGTCAGTTTAAAAGTCTGATCGATTATCAGAATTCAGTATTAAATGCGCAATAAATGAACCTACTTACCTGGTGCCTTTGACCTCTATTTATTGTGTTGGCTATGGGCTTAGTATTAGAGCGGCCCTAATTAGGGCCTAATCACAACCCAATAATCTTAAACCGTAATTAGCTTAATTAAACTCACTCTACCTTGACCTTCTGGACTGCCCACTCCTAACCGCTCGATTGTCCTTGTCTAAGGTGACCGACCGTCTTATACGTCTGGTGGTCCTTCGCACATCAGTCCTAGTACTTGTCTTTGGTGACCGAACGTCCTACCTGTCTGGTGGTCTCTAGTACACTTTTCTTATATGATATTCCTAAATTATTCTTATTTATCATATAAAAATTACAATTATTAAGTGATCTTCCAATAAAAAAGTGTGATTTATAAATCAAAACATAATTTGAGTCATCCTATTACATATCGTGATTATTGTTATTCACGAGGTGATGATTGAAAATAACTCCTACATTGTTCACCAAAACCAAAAACAAATTTAACAAATACTTCAAACATATTTTTATTTGTAGCACATACAAATATTAGAGTCAATGAGATGTCCGACATCCTAACCACAGACGTTTATAATGACGTCAGTTAGTGCCAATGACCGACGTCAATAAATGTCGGTTCTGATTAAACTAGTCGTCTAAAGGCATTATGTAGACGTCGGACAAAGCATTAACAGGCGTCTAAGAGCACTTAAAGACTTCGAACTAGACACTGACCGACGTCTAAGAGCATATATAGACGTCGATTTTTGCATTAACCGACGTCTAACACAGTGGTTGTGCTTTAGTGCAGTTTTGTTCCCGTCTTTGGATAGCCTAATAGCACAATCGCCTTTTGCTAGTTTCCCCCCAAAAAAAGCTTGCGACATTTGAATTTCTTATCGCATTTCAACCCAAAACTGAACTGGGGTAGTTGCTTAGTTCCATTTTCATCCGCGAGAGGGAAAAATCACGATGAAACGATAACTAGGCAACGACCCAGGGTCGTTTTTGGGTTGAAATGACCAAAAGAAATTCACAAGACGCCGCTTTTTCCGGGAGGCAGCTAGCAAAGGGAGAATGTGTTACTACGTCACCCCAAGAAAGGAACAAAACTGCACTAAAACACAACACAAAAAACAAATTTAATCAATTGAACCAGAAGATATAATCGATGAAATATTGGCAAAGGTTAAATGGTAACAATAAAAACCACGCACCTGGGATGCAATGCCGCAAGAGAGAAAAAGGAGAGGAGGAAGACAATGACGTTATCAGAAACAACAATGCAATGCCGCAAGAGATAAAAAGAAGAGGTGCCGCAAGCGAGTAAAAGAAAGGGTGAAGCAAGAGAAAAAGGAGAAGATGAAGATGCGATATCAGAAACTGAATGCCACGAAGAGTCTGCAGTTTATTTAAAATGAAATGGGGCGTCAGTTACTCCGGAAATCGATGTCTATAGTCACATAGACGTCAGGTATCTAACTAATATGACATTCAAGTTAACATTAATACTGACTTTTTGAATACCCATTAGACGTCAGTTTCTAGGGTATCCGACGTCGAGGAAGCTGAACCTATTGACGTTTAATTTCCTGTCTGAGATCTTCACGACGGTTGTGATGGGAAGCCGACGTCTATAATAACTTATATGTCGGTGCCCTTCTAACCGATGTCGATGTCCCTCGAGTTTGGTGAACATAATTAATTACAGGCACATAGACGTCGCTTCCCCTCAACACCGACGTCTAAATTGAAGAATTTTTTGTCTTCCCGCCTTCCAGACAGGCCTTAGACGTCGCTGTTTGACTAAGTGATGTCTAAGTGCTTGGGAATTAGGTGAACAACATTAATTGCATCCCAGTAGACGTCGGCCCTCGTGAACACCGACATCAATTGACTGTCTTATCACCTACCTCAGGCAATTAGACGTTGGTGTGCGGCAGGTTAGACGTCTACATTGTCATAGACGTCGCCTTACCTTGAAATAGACGGCTAGTTTACCAAGCTATTTACGATAATGTCACCGTGCAGTCATAGACGTCGGTTTATCAGTAAACCGACATGTACTGGGTAACATTAAATACCATTTTTACACTAGTGTTAATAGATTTCTGTAATTCAAATTTTATTCTTTGTTTTTTTAGGGGTTATTGTTTAGAGAGATTTGTTTTTTAATTCAAAATTACGATTACTCTATTACTATTTACAACAAGTAGGAATAAAAATAACAAATAAAAAATACAAGAATTTATTAAAATAAAAAAATATTTATCTTTTTATTTATTTCAAAAAACTTAACAACATTTAAAAAGAGAGTAAAGTGGGAAAAAGTGACCTCCCAAAATAAATTTAAACTCACGTTGATTCTTATCAACTTGTACAAATCTACAATTCCAAAATGAACAGTGTTGAACACATATCTACCAGTATATTAAGATCATAATCTGATATTCAAAACTCTGACAGCTCAAACAAAAAACTATAAAGGATCTGTCATAAAATTGGTGCATGAATTCTTTTCTTGTTTGAAAAAGATATATCTTTCAGGAGTTTTGCAAATACTTACATAATACTATCTATATAAACAAAATCCTCTTATGGTCAAAAAGTAAATAAAATATTTACTTTTAGGTTAAATAGATCCACTGGTCCCTATTTTTGTTGGTTTTCTTCAATTAGGTCCCCGTTTTTTAAAAATGATTAATTTGATCCCTGAATTGGAAAAAGTAAACCAATCAAGGACATTCCGTTAACTTTTCTAAACGGCGTTAAAAATCTTCTTTATTGACAATAGTAGCTGTCATTTTATAAACAGGTGACACATAACGTATATAACACGTGGACTTAAATTATTTTATGCATAATTTTTCTTCATTCTTTCAGTATTATGAAACAATCATTTGGTGGATCAATGTACATAATGAGAAATTAGTAATAAAAAAATTACATGATTTCCCAATTGAATTTAAAAAATTAGCATCCTTTGTAACATATTAAACACAACGAGGATATCTCCAAAGAAACCACTCACACCAGACAACCACAACAACAATAGAGTAAAAACCATTCACATTCCATTAATAAATCATACAAAACCAGAACAAGCAAAAATGCAGAGATAAAATTCATACACTATAACCCTAAACCACAACAAGAAATGACTCACACCAAACAAAATTGTCAGTTGTGAAGTTCAAAACTCCCTAGATCTGGCTAACATCATATTCAACACTCACAATTACACCTTCTCCTCTGGCGGCTTTGATTTAGAAACAAGACTGAAAAGGGAGAGACACGGTATTGTAGCTGGCGTGTCGGTGATGGCGAGCGAGCTGGCGATGGAAAGAGGTAAGGAAACGGCTTGGCGACGCAGCAGCGAGGAGGCAGCGAGCTCAAGAGGAGGAGGTCTGGTGGAGATTGAAGTTGCTGGGCTGTGATGGTTGACGAAGGAGAAGAAAAATTGTGGAATACTGACTATGTTGATGGAGCACGACCAATTTCCCCAAACCTAAAACCATTTTAATTAGGTCAGATCAGTTTTTCCAATTTTCCCAATTTATCTTTACTTAAACTTAAACCACAGTATTTTTTTAATTTTATTCTTTAACAAATAAAAATAGTAACCATGTCATAAAATGGTTAAGTGCCACCCGTTTACAAATGACAGCTATTATTACCAACAAAGAAGATTTTTAACACCGTTTAGGATAATTAACAGAATGTCCTTGATTGAGTTACTTTTTCCAATTCAGGGACCAAATTGATCATTTTTAAAAAACGGGAACCTAATTGAAAAAAACCAACAAAAATAGGGACCACTGGATCTATTTAACCTTACTTTTATTAAATTAATATAAATACATTATTGTATACTGTAAATAAAAATCTTAACATTGTTTCATTCTCAAATGTAGGTGTAGATTTTACTGTAATTTTTTGTTCAATATTGATAGCTTTTTGGTCTTAAAGAGAGTGTTTTCTCATAAATCTAAACTTCTGTAAAAGAAAAAAAAACCAAGAAAAAGACTGAATTTATCCTATCATTAGGGTCTCCCACCTTCTTCCAACTTTCACACAAGGGATAAAACAGCATATTCTCTCAGTTTGATGCCAGTTACCAAGAAAAACTAAAAGCTAAACTTTTCTCTCCTAAAGGCAAAGTGGTCCCACGGAAGAAATGTAAAGGTTTTACCAAGACAGGATATCTTACTATAACATTTGTAACAATTGTAATTCACAAGTCAGATGAAAAAAAGTATCAATTGAGTCATAATAATTTTGCAATAACATACATAAAGAATAAACTGTTCATGTTAGATTTATATAATATTTAGCTTTATCCTCACAGTAGAATAGGGGAAATAAATTAGTAATTATTATTGTCATGCCTTGGAAAATACTGAAATCCATGAGAAATTCAGAATACAAGTTAGAAATACCTTACAATAAAATTAGGTTACCAGAAAGAAGATCAAAAGGTTACATTGACAAAATGCTTTTAATGTTGTATGAATGTGTGCATTGATTAATGAGTTAATATTTGTTGTGAGATGCAACAAATATGTATTCATTTATGGCCTTTACTTGAATCAATAATGCAGCAATTGCATAATTTACACAGTAAATGATTGAAGATCACCCACAATAAAAATAAATACAAAATGAAACATAATAAATACAAATATTTATAAAGAACCAAAATTCAAATATAAATTTTAATTTGTTTAATTATTTAATATATTAACTAATTTATCAACGTCAAAAAATAAAAAAATAAAGTTAAAATTTATTTGCATATCAAATATCAAATTGCAATGACAGATCCTTTGATACCAAGATCAAGTTTTAGAACGAAAATTCAACAGAGAAGCAAGTACAACAAGTAAAGTCAGTGGCTAGCACCATAGGAAAGACTATGTTTTGGGTTTGTAGGAACTTAGTAATGCATTGAAGAAGAGCATTGGCCAAAAGACTTGGAATCAAATATCTGGCATATAGTTTTAGCAACTTTTTTGTTTTGATGAAAAAGCACAAGAATAGACTCTAAGTATACCCACATAATGGACACTGGTATAATAGCAAAGATAAAAACCACCATGGCTCCTTGGGTGTGCACACCAAGCATGTGATACTGCTTTGCTCCATATGCTTGACCACAAAATGTGTCCAATGCACACTTGATAGACCCATCTAAGCAAATTGAACCATCAACATTAGTCAAAAGCATGTGTATAAAAATCATATATACAATATTAAACATGTGTGCTATTTGATAATAAGGAGTTATTCATTCTATTAAATCAAATTGAAAGGTAATAAATTTGAATTAATAATGTAAAGTATTTAAGTGTGAAATTATAAGTTTATCAGGCAAAAATATTAATATGAACAATATATATAAAAATATATCTATAAACCTATTATATTAAAGTTTTAGGTTAAAAAATGTTATCTATATAAACAACTTCCCCAAACAACACAATACTATCTATATAAACAAAATCCTCTTATGGTCAAAAAGTAAACAAAATATTTACTTTTATTAAATTGATATAAATACATTATTATATAACATTAACTTTATCTATAAAAATTTACGGTTACGAATAGTTAATAAATCTTAACATTGTTTTTTCTGATAAATTTAAACTTCTGTAAAANATTTACGGTTACGAATAGTTAATAAATCTTAACATTGTTTTTTCTGATAAATTTAAACTTCTGTAAAAGATAAAAAAAAAAAAAAAAAAAAAAAACCAAGAAAAGGCATGATTTTTTGAAACGTCACGTTCACGTTGTTGAGTTGGAAAATGAGTAAAGAAAAAAAAAGTATAACACTTCTAAAAAGATAGACGCATTTAGGTAGTGTGTATATCAGCTTGGTCCCCATTTCCTTTTGCTCTTATAGCAGTCTTATTTGCTTGAAAAATCAAGATATTACACTATCAGAAAAAAAAGAAGTTATTCCTTGACCTTATAAAATAATTTTACATTGTTATTTAATTACAAAGAACTATTCATGCTGAAGTTATTGACTTTTTTATACTATTTTGCTCTAAAAATCATATCAATAGATACATAATTGCATGACTGTTAAACTGTTAGTTAGTGCATAAACATTAAATTCTTATAACGTATATTATTTCTAAGATTCAAATTTGAAGGCAAAACTGAGTAGAAGACAGGAGAACTTTACTTCTTTATCCCTATTGGTGTTTAAGGTGACTGCAAGAAAACACAGCACTTGTATGCTGAGTACAAGTACAATCCCTAACAAGAGCCCCTTTTGGGTTTTAAACTAATATCAATTTAAAAGCATTAGGTTCAATTGAACAAGTTTAATACTAAAAAATATGGTAAAAGATGTGGGTTAAATCTTACTTACCACTCCCTTCATGTGGAGGACAAAAGCTAAAAGGATTGAAAAGGGAACTCTAACAAGATAATATGATCCAAGATTGACAAATGCACCAACTTCTGCCAGCCACATCCTCTGGCTATACCTTTTAATTTCACAGCCCAAAGAATTAGCCATGGCCAAGTTCATGCAGGGATTTAATATAAAGTCTTCATGTCAATGGCATGCCGATGCTAATGCCTCTTTTTTTAGGCCATTGATAAAGTGGAATTCATTTTCCACCTCATAAGTCTCGGTAACAGTCTTAAGAAATCATGCATAAAAGATAATTTTGATGCAAACTTTGATAGAATATTTGTTTGTTGTTTACCTCTGACATGTATCCTTTAGATAACAGCTGAGGCACTAAAAGTAGATTCCATGTTTAATAACTAAGATTGGAGAGAAGTTGTATTGAGATTTGAGAAGAATGGCATGAAACATTAAGGCAGCTGATTAAATGATACGAGACTTATTACGTTTTATCTGTTGAGACAATTTAGACTTAGTTCCTGTTATGCTTTTAGTGTCGTTTTCTTATCATAATTGAATTTTCGGTCAGTAATTCACTTAACAATGATGATTACAGAATTCCAACTTCACTTGCAAATGGAGAATAGTGCTAAAAGAAACTTCAGAATTGCATCTAAGTTGTCTTTTTGTTAGAAGTGGAGTTTAAGCCTAATTCAACCCCACAAAACCAGTTTGTAGGGTGAGGTTTGCACCCACTTATATACACTTAAATGGCCTTATCTCTAGTCGATGTGAGACGTCCAACACTTTTATCTATTTATTTTGTAAGGGAAATCGTGTCTCTTAAAATCCATGGTGTTTTTATTGAATACCTGAGAATGTTGTTTGAATTGAATCTACAAAGACAAGGCTTTCAAGAATTTGTGTCACAAGACAGAGGAGAAATTACAACGTCTTATAAACATTGGTTAGTCATATTATAAGTCACAAGGAATAGAAGTGATATTTTTCAAGGCATTATATATTTGACGATGGAGAAGAACATTATTAAGTAGTTTGATTGCAAGTTGCTATACATTTATGGAAGTCAATTTTTGTTGAAAGAGGGATACCAAATCATTCCAAACCATGAGTATTGAGGGAACGGCAAGCCTGAAAAATTGAGGAATATTATGCAAGGATTTCCTTGAGAAGCCAGTCCAAGTGATTTTGCCGGAAGAGGAGAGCCTGATGTAAAGTGCTAGTAGCATTTTGTTAAGCCAATTTGAAATGCAAAATGCAATGGCAGCTTCCATGATGCCAAGTCTAAGCTTAAGAATGAAAAGCAAGGAGAGAAGGATATGTATTAAGGTAGTGAAAATATCTATACGTAAGAGATTATTTGTTAATGTTGAATTAGGATGAGATCAAAAGTAGAAAATATGATTGAGAAGAAATTAGACGGGGTTACAGATAGGGCTGAGAAAAATAACTGATGTACTGTACTGCAGTTAACTGTACTATATTGTACTAAAAATAACTGATCCATTTCTAGTAACAGTTCAGTATACTATCTTATGCTTCAGTTTTTAAAAACTGAACTTAACTGTAAGAACTGTATCTACTCTTACATCTTCTCAAAATTCAGTTCAATTGTTTCATCTTGTCAAGAAAACTTTATTTAATAATAAAATATTAATAAAAATAACTGTTCACATAAAAAAATAATAATTAATTTTTTAAGACAACTTTTTTATCACAAAATTTATATTTTTAACAATAAAAATAAAAAATGTAATTTATATTTTTATATTTTTTAAGTTATATAAATAAATAAATATATATATATATATATATACATACATATATTTATATTTTTTTATTAATAAAATAAATAAATAAAAAATAAAATAAAATAATTTTGAATAATAAAAATATATATAAATAAAATAGAAAATAATAGGTTTAATACCTATTTTGGTCCCTCCTTTGGGAGGGTTTGTTCAAAGTGGTCCCTCCTTTTTTAAAAAGTTCACTTAAGTCCCACGTTTTGCAAAAACTGTTCAAAGTGGTCCTTTTCGCTAACGGCGTTAAGTTCATTAACGGCAGACGTGCCAGGTGTCTAACATCTGCTGATTTGGCATTGTTAATTGTTTTAAAAAATATATATATAATGCTGAGGTGGAAATTAAAATAATTAGGGTAAAATAATGATAGCATTAGGGTCAGAAGTGATTGGGGTAATTAGGTTAGGGTAATTCGAATTGGGGTAATTCGAATTGGATTGGGATTGGGAGGTTCGTGATTGAAACTGAGGTGAGGTTAGGGTTCGTGGTTCCTGAGCGCGATTGAATGCGAAGATCAGAAGATCGAATTTGGGTTCGTTGTTGGTGAAGGTTCGTGGTTCGTGTGGTTCGTGAAGGGAGGTTCGTCGGAAGAAAACCGATCGGAAGAAAACCCAATCTGAATCCCCAATTCGGAAGAAAATCCCCAATTTTGACACCTAGGACCAATGTTGATGCTGCTGGTCTCTTGGAAAATTATGATGTTTACTCGGTTGTCATATATCATATGGTGGAACTGATTTTCTGATTGAAATGCATTTGTGCCCACACTTTTTTTTTAATTTAAAATTTAAGGTGGTGTTTTTATAATAAAACGTAAGATACAGGATGAACACAGAAAACGTGTTTTAAAACCAGATTACCCTAAATATTTTTGTTTGTTTTCATTATTGATTTGGGATTCTGTTTGGTATCACTTGTTTTCCTTTTGCCTTCATTAACCAGGAGCACATGATGGGTGGTAGTATTTTAAACCAGTTTGTGATTTAAGCATTTAACTAATCAATATTTTTTTTCTGCTTTGTCCCTGGTAGAACTAGGATCCATGAAAGGGAAAGATGACAGTGCGACAAAATCAGTGAAAGGGAGGAGGGTTCAGTTTTCTGGTTCTAGGGTTCTTAGGATTCAGATTGGGGATTTTTTTCCATTTTAGATTTCCAGAAACAATTGAGGTTCTTAATGAGATTTTTAATTAATTACCCCTCAATTAACTCCAAATTCAATTTTTAATTTAAACCTAATTTTATTAAATTCCACGTCACAATTAATTATTTTTTTTAAACACACAACAGTGCCAGCACAACCAAAACATTACACCTCAACCAATATTAGCCACATGGCAACTGTGCCGTTAAGAAAGTTAACGCCGTTAGCAAAAAGGACCATTTTGAACAATTTTTGCAAAAAGTAGGACTTAAGTGAACTTTTGAAAAAAGGAGGGACCACTTTGAACAAACCCTCCCAAAGGAGGGACCAAAATAAATATTAAACCAAAATAATAATATTAAATAATTAAAAATCAATTTATTAGACAGTTATGAATAAAATAAAATAAATATTAATATAAATTTCAATTAAAAAGAATATGTATTGTTATACTATTTAGTTTAAAAATTAGTACAATTCAGTTTAAAATTAGTATAGTTACTAGTTCAGTTCAGTTTATATTGTAGTTTAGTTAAAATTAGTGTAGTTTACAATTTAGTTAATAGTTCAGTTAGTGTAATTTACAATTCAGTTAATAGTTTAATTCTGTTAGTGTAGTTTACAGTTCAGTTAATAGTTCAATTAAAAAGAATATGTATTGTTATACTATTTAGTTTAAAAATTAGTACAATTCAGTTTAAAATTAGTATAGTTACTAGTTCAATTCAGTTTATATTGTAGATTAGTTAAAATTAGTGTAGTTTACAATTTAGTTAATAGTTCAGTTAGTGTAATTTACAATTCAGTTAATAGTTTAGTTCAGTTAGTGCAATTTACAGTTCAGTTAATAGTTCAGTTAGTGTAGTTTACAATTCAGTTAATAGTTCAGTTCAGTTCATACTGTAATTTAGTACAATTCATTATAGTTCAGTTCAGTTTGATAAAAAAAAAACAATTCAGTGCAGTTGGTCTTTACAGTTCAGTTCAGTTTGATAAAACAAAAAATAATTCAGTTCGATTTGCCTACCCCTAGTTATAGAAGCAGCTGGCTAAGGAATGAGCACACAAAGCTAGTAGAAGGATTGTTAAATTATTCAATTTGACAAATAAAAGAAAAATCTCCTTAATATATATTTCCTGGTGACTCATAGAATAAACTAAATCTAATAAAATTATTAATAAGATGTATTATAACATAAGGAATATATTGAGATAGACTCCATAGATATCCCAACACCAGATGGAGCAGGTGAAAGTTTTAATATATGCAAAAAGAACAAATTGATACTGTGAGGGCTTCTAGGTGGAAGATATATGGAGAACACTAAAATGGGAAAACAAAAAACATTCTAATACTAATTTTGATTATATTCCATATTTAGCATTGATCCTTGACAAATTAAATATTTGGATTATGGATTAAAAAATATGAAATAGAAATTGAAACTGAATTTATTTGAATAAAAACACAACAAATGGTAAGAAAATGGAAAAAAGATGTCACTTATTCAAAAATAGAATCCAACTCTGTCATTGTTTTCTTTTTCATTAAAACCATAGAATCAAGCTCAATGGATTAGCATTTTCTAAATGAAGTTGAATATATTTCACTTTATTTCGGTATTCTTAATCATTAATTAATCTCAATCTCCATTTTGTTTTTAGTTTTAAATTTTAATGTTATAAAAAAAAATTCTTATTTTAAAGTGTCTAAGATCCTTATTTTTCTAATCCATAAAATGGATTCAAACGTAAAGGACGTTTTGGACTACTCTCATTTTTCTATTTTTAAGTTTCTAAGATGCTTAATTTTTCTAACCCATAAAAGTGGATTCAAACGTCCATTCAAGGATTTTTGGACTACTCTCATTTTCTTTTTTGAAATGTCTAATGCTCAATTTTTCTTTTTTAAAATTTATAAGATTCTTAATTTTTCTAAACCTTAAAATGGATTAAAAAATGATTAATATATGATTCGATAAGAACCAGAAATATCTTAATTTGAACTAATTTTCATTTTCATTTTTTAAAATGTCTTGCTTAATTTTGTAAGCTATAATAACTTATTTTTTGAAATGTTTTCCCATGTTGTCATTAATTTTTAACCCACAACAAAATTAGGAAAACCAACCATTTGCTTTTTCTTTTTTTTTTTCTTTTGTATTTTTTGATGAACTAATTTTCTAATGCATAATGGACAAGATTTTAAGATTTTTTTGAAAGTTTTATTTTTCCTCACTATGTATATTAGTGTGGTTAACTTTCTTACCCATAGATTAAAACCTAGGAGAGAAGATTATATAACACTAAAATTCAATCATCTTCTCATTCACAAAAAAGCCAAATTAAACGAAATTTAGATATATCATAGAGTTTTAGAAAGCGACAGCCCGTGATGTCACTGAATCTCATCTTTCCAACTTTTCCAAATTACAACTCTTTCTCTCTCTCCCTCAAATTTGTCTCTGGATGGGTTCTTCCTTTTCAATTAAGGTTCTTGTTTCTTGCATCTTGTAGGATAGGTCCCAATTTTCCTAGTTAGATTCGGACTCACAATTCCTTAATTCAATTAGATATATTTGATAATGGATTGAATGATTTCGTACCAGAATAGTTTTTGAATTGATTATATTGTTCAAAACATGCTTCTAGAACTAATTATAAATAATATAATCAAATATCCTTTAATATAGTATCTTATAAATCAATTTTATAAAAGATTTTATAAGAGGTTTTTAAAATATTTGTATATTCCCATGTATTTGCTGAAAATATTTCAATTCATTAAATCTCCGTTTTTATAGGAGAAAACTACCCTATTTGAAAATACGAAATGAATTTTTTTTTAATAAGTGGGTAAACAAGAGTGGAATGATTTTGTTAATGTTTATTATGATGCAAGAGGCAATGAAATAATTTCCTTATCTCTTATTCTTGATTAATTTTACAAAATTTCGACACCTACTATTACAAAAGAAATGTAAATGTAGAATGTTTCTATGGATATTTTGTGGGACCGAGACACTAACCTTTTCTTACGTGTCTTCTTTGCTAGCGAATGCTTGAGTAGTCTAAGCCGCTCACCTTCCTTCAACTTTGACCGCTTGGTTGCCTTTAATCTGGATCGCTCGGTAGACTTCTTGACGAGGAGGGGGGAGGTACCTGCAAAAGACACTCCGACCCTCAAGTTAGGAGCAGTTTTGGGAATTGTGTATCACAATTGTATGTTTGTTTGAGTTGGATCAAACGTTAGTAGTATGGAGTGGAGTGTGAGTAGTAGTGTGATTAGAAGATGATTAGAAGGTACCTAGCTTGTGGCCCCGACTCTCTATTTATAATTTTTCATGGACCTTGAACTGATATAAGCCCAATAAAATATAATATAAACAGAATATAATATAAACAGACTTCCCTGAAAATATGGTTAGTTGTTAAATATCTTTAAATAAATAGTCTTGATTATCCTTTGATTATTTTATATCTTTAATAAGATATATAGTAACCACTCGACCCTGACATCTTACTGTACATAGTATGTTCTTGAGTTACTAAAGAAAGAATAATCTCATACAATAAGAATATGAGGAGTTTAAGATATTTCAATGAGAAAATATTTATAATGTATATAAATTATTCACTCACATAGTGAATTACTTATATAACATTGAGAAAGAAGTTCAACATAAAGGATAAGTACATTCAATGCATAACAATATATTAACTAGTATGACATTTCTCTTTTAAAATACCTGATTCATATATCATATAGAGATCACTATACAATTCATTACATCCTATTAGCATTCTTTCATTCTCATAGAACTATCATCATGAATAATAATTCTTCACCTGATTCTCCTTACTTCAAACCATACTTTAATATAAAAATTAACAAAGTCGTTCAACAATCTCAATCACTAACTTAGCAAGCTATCTTTAGTAAAATACTCACTCAATGACTAAATGATTCATCCAATGAGTAGAGTACTAGAACTAAATGTAGATAAATGTGTTCAACAAGAACAAACTCACCCAATGACAAATATTCTTCTAACATTTTGTCAAAATTGAATTTGGCTTTCACTTGGTGAGGGTTATAACTCACCCAGCAAGCAAATTTCCTCTAACTCTCTATCAAACATGAATTAGACACTCATACAATGAGAATTTGACTTGCCCAACAAGTCTGCATAAGCCAGACACAAAAATGTTACCACACAAGTTGTACACCTTAGCCTAAATAAGAGTTTTCCTTCTACAATTATAAACAGAAACAATTTAATCAAAATGACTCATTAGAAACTAAATATATCATTCCACCATCTCAACAAAACCCGAGATCGAATTACCTAATTCAACATAGATACAGTTAATCAATCAATTTTCATTCAATCAATCAAATCAACAATTGTAAATAACAACTTCAAGAATCAATTCACATACACTACAGGAAATGCGCTAATTACCGAGGGGTATTTACCGGCGGCCTGTTGTCCTTCGGTAAAAATTTGGTGAAATAATTTACCGAGGGCTTTCAACCCTCGGTAATGTCCATGATATATTGGGTTTCCTTCCTCCAATTTCAGAAATCCCATACCCCCAATTTCAGAAATCCCCTGCCCTCGTCTCTCTCGCGATTGCCATCAGAAGTTGATTGCGTTCTTGGGAGGTAGAATTTGCTTGCCATAAGTCGTTCTAGTGTAAGGGTTCTGACGGTGAGGTGTGTTCGGTGGTGGCTGGTGGTTTGCAGTTTGGATGGGTAGGCTTCGTGACGTTTGCGACAGGGTGGTGGGTCATGGTGGCTCGCATTTACGCCAGTGGTGGTTGGTCGTGGAGGTTGGCTTCAGGACGACGTAGGGCTGGTGGTCTGCAGAGTGTGGCATTGTGAAGCATTTAGCTGTTGGTGGGTCGTGGAGGTTGCTTCAGGACGACGTAGGGGTGGTGGTCTGCAGAGTGTGGCATCGTCATTTTGAGGTTAGTTGATTCCCTTGTTCTTTCTGATGAGTTTTAGTAACAAGAAGTTTCTAATATTGACGTACAGAACAATATGATTGAGGACCGATGAATTTAGTGTTTGAAAAAATCATTTTGGTTGAAATTCACCTATGTTTTGTGTGTAGATTTTGTCATATTATATCTCAATACTAAAGAGAAAACATATGCTTCATTGATTTTCATAACATTTATGTACTTTATAGATGCTTATAATTAACTAAGGTACACATCAAACAAGAGGAACTTTGAACTTGTNACTTTTCNATCTTTAGAACTAGATCCTACTCTGTGCACAACCTTAACTNCANCAAAGCCATTAGCATCATAGTACTTCCCAGTGCCTCCAATAACAGCAACATGTGACTCAAACACATCACTCTTGTGCACTCCAAAAAGTCTCAGTCCATCCTCATACCCACCCTTCAAGAAACTTGCTGTAATAGCCACCATGTGGCTACTTCCATCCTCAGAGCTAACTACATACACTCCTTCTGCTTTTCCAACATTTTGCAGTTCATTTCCATCACTTTCAACCAGTTCCTCATCTATTGATGTTACTGATCCATACTCCAGCTCTTGAAGTGTTGCT
>NC_028351.1:27879814-27894659 GCF_000741045.1 Vigna radiata var. radiata | reverse complement strand
CTTCTGTTTGGCATTTAGACCATGGATGAACATCTTCCAATTTTATTTCCTTGCAGAAATTTGTTATCAAACCTGCAGTCCACGAAATAAAGTCTACTAAAGAGGTTAGTATTGAATTTGTTTTATAAATTTCATAGTTTGAGTAATTTCAGCATGTATGAATTGTCTCTTTTGCTGGAACTTGGTGAAANTTGGTGTATGNTTTATCCTGGTGNTTATTTTTTGCNGAAACTTGTATGTTCATTTATTAGGCTACTTCTAGATGGAGTTAAGTACTCATTTAAAATCCTATGGTACTACACACATTCTCAATGCAATGAAAATGGTAAAAATACTATAAACACTTAGAACCTACAAAATATTTGGAAGTACTCTATAAAAGAGAACTTCAATAGTAATAAGTTGTCTCCCCTAGCTTTAATACACAGGCCCTTAGCCATGATTGTGTGTAGATCTGCAACCCTTGAATCTGTCTTAGATCAATTAATTGTTTCCTTTGATTTTTCTTTTTTTTGCAGACTGTCTTGACAAGGAAGAATAGTATTATCGGCATTGAGTATAGAAATGGCCCCACCATTTTTGGTTGGGAATTGATTAATGAACCTCGTTGCATGTCTTATCTTTCTGGTGACACTCTATAAGTAAGTTTCTTCACCTGCGCTTTAGCACCTTGAAATAGTAATGGAAAAAGTATGCTGGTATTATCAAATTATTTTTAACACGGTGGTTGAATTTGATAAAATCTGATAAGAAGGATTCTACATTCAATTTTTAGCCCTTTTTACTATCTGGAAGGTTAGACCAATTATTCGATCTTTCATAAGAAGGCCTTATTGTTTGATGTTCATACCATTTTATAATATAATCAGTGTTATCCTATATATCTGCTGCATATTCCTATAAGTTTGAGGCCACTGCTGAGAAATGAAAGAAGATTTGTATAGTGTTTTTTTTTTCTTGTATTAATATTATAGTATGTATGTGTATCCTAAGTTTTTGGAATGCATGTAAAGGTTGTTGATTCATGCATCAGTGTTTTTTGTATCATTGGTTTTAGTCAATGGATTGCTGGAAAATGAATTGCAGCCTACTGAGTTCTGGCTATTCTACTCTGCTGCACATTATTTTTTACTTAAAATCTGGTAACTACCGAAGGCTTCTGGCCCTCGGTAATTACCGAAGGCTTTTGACCCTCGATAATAGTTAGCGACAGGCAATTTACCAAGGGCTTTTTGACCGTCGTCGGACCCTCGGTAATGAGTCTTTAGCGACGGCTTGTGGCATTTTTCGAGGGATTGTGGCCTTCGACAATAGAAATCAAATATGAAAATGTTTTAATTTTCGGAACCTATACAAGTTCTAATTGGGTTGAAAGCAAGATAAAATAAAATCATTGGACAAATTTTAAAGAATTTTAGTTTTTTTCTCCTTCCCTTATTTCGTTTTTTTCTTCTCATCTTCCTTCTTCTTATGTGTTTTTTATATTGAATAATAAGAAGTAAATATTTGAGTATGAATTAAGTTTTTTCATTGTTAATTGTTTCGAGTTTGTTCCTTTTTTTTAGTTTTGATTTTGCTATTGTGATATTAATTTGTGTTTGAGAAATTAAAGTTAAAATTAGAATTCAATTGAATATTAATTTAATAACTAAATATATATTGGATTGAATGATATTGAGACTTACTATGTACAAATTGGTGTAGTGAATTGATTGAATCGATTAATTGTTGAAATTAGAATTAAATATATAAAAAACTATGATTTTTCATATTATTTAATTGTTTGAAATTGTGGATCGAGGTATTTTCTTTTTCTTGATTTTGCTTTTAATATCTGATTTTTTTTTTTAATTTTTGTTTAAAGTTTTCAATCTCTAAATCCTTAAGTTTAATTTAACCTTAAAGATTGAATACAATCGAATATGTATCCTCTGAACATTGACTTAGATTGTATTTTATATTACATGTAGAGAAGCTTAGTAATTTTTTATTTCATTTAATAGTGAATGTTAGTGGAAAATTCTTATATTGACATGAGACTTTGTTTATAAAATTAGACCTTGGTCTTGCTAGATTTTGTAAGACAAAATATCAAAAAATTGAGTCATATCATTTTTCATCTATTTGGCAACGTATAATTTGAAGGGTATGTCATTGTTTCATAACATACTTTTGGTATGTCGTTGGAGACCAAATTATATTTTGTAATGATATTTGGTTTCTTGAAAAATATATGTATCTCTATGCTTGCTGGTGTACTTTAATACTTGTACTTGGAATATCTCTCCATCTCTTTGTAATATTCCTGCTTTGCAAAATAATTTGGAAAATATTGTTTTGACTGAAAAAGGAGCCGACAACAGAGAAGATACGACTACCCGAGTTTTAGAACGCAGCAAAATCACAATACCTACACACAAAATAGACATAATAACAGATAATGTATCATACAAAATATTTAAAATTAATAAAAATAGAACAAAATATCATCTATCAATATCAATGTCTCAAAATAACTTTCACATTGCCACGTAATTACATTTTTCAATTTTTTAAAATTGGAATTAGATATCACATTATGAGTTAGAACTACAACATGCTACACTTTCTGGTAAATGGGATAATTATTGATTTTAGTTTCTCAATGGTATTTGGCTTCTGACATCTCATTTANGAAAATGAAATCAGTGATCCCAAAATGTGGTTTTCGCTCAATTCCTTTCCACAAGCCCCAAAAACAAAACTTCCTAGACAATGCGAGAAATCAAGGAATCGCATAAAACAACAAAAGCATATATATCACCGACCTTAATTTGAGCATCACAAGCATATAAAACAACAAAAGCCAATAAAATTGAAAAGGAATCGCATAAAAGCATAAGAAGGGCGAGAAATCAAACCAGGTTGGCTCGCAGGAGATGAACGGCGCAACAGAGAAGCAACGGTGCGACAGAGAAGCACAATGACGGTCAGAGCAAGGCCGGTGGAGAAGAATGGCGGTCGGAGCAATGCAAGCACAATGACAGCAAAAAATCGCAACTCGATCGCGGCGGAGATGAAGACGAAGGTTTTCAGGTTCGCATGAAGAAGAAAACTGTTCAGCGCTTTTGTTTTTTAACCTTCAGAAGGGAATTTGCCGCGGTTCTACACTTAACCGCGACATATTCCCCCTTTATGCCGCGGTTCTACACTTAACCGCGGCCTATTCCTTTAAAAAAAATTATCCAGCATGGCATTTTTGAAAATTTATTTAACTTATATGCCGCGGTTGGGCGCTGAACCGCGGCATATGCTTTGAAAATTATAAAAAATTACTCTGACCAGGGAATATGCCGCGGTTGTCCAGGGAATCGCTGCCTATTCCCCAACGTTCAGAATTCCTCAACTGCCTCCCAACTGCCTTTTGGGGAATGTGAGCAGGTAGCAGGGGGAATAGGCCGCGGTTCTCTGACCAACCACGGCCTATTCCCCCTGCTACCTGCTGACATTCCCCATCAGTCAGCCCCTGTATTAACTTGACAGGGGAATAGGCAGCGATTCTCTGACCAACCGCGGCGTATTCCCCTGTAAATTTATTACAGGGGCTGACTCTTGGGGAATGGCAGCAGGTGGCAGGGGGAATAGGCCGCGGTTGGTCAGAGAACCGCGGCCTATTCCCCCTGCAACCTGCTGACATTCCCCATCAGTCAGTCTNCAATAAATTGACAGGGGAATAGGCCGCGGTTCCCCACTTAACCGCGGCCTATTCCCCCTGCATTAAATTTTTTTTCTGACGTGGCGTCAAAGGGGTTTGTTGACTGGGGTATATGCCGCGGTTAAGTGGGGAACCGCGGCATATAAGTTAGTTTTATTTACAAAACTGCCACCGCGCAGCATTATGCTGCGGTTTCGGATGAACCGTGGCATAATGTGCGCTGTATATTGCTTTTTTTTACTAGTGTAGTTTTCTAACTTATAAAATGGATTTGATTATAACTATGAATATCGTAAGGTAATTGGACCACTTTCATTTTTTTTTTTCTAACATGCTTAATTTTATAATTCATAACATTTATTCGAATATAGGATAATCAATTGTTTAAGTTTTTGGACCATTTTCATTTTGTTTCTTTCAAGTGTCTTCATCTACTTATTTTTTCTAACTCGTTAAATGGATTAAGAAACAATAATTAATAGCTTAAGGTCTCTATGGACCAGTTTCATTTTCTTCTTTTTCAATTTCTAACATCTATCATTTTCTAAGACATAAAATCAATTCAAATAGCACAATCAAAAGTTCTTTGCACCATTTTCATTTTCTTTTAAATGTCTATGATGCTTAACTTTTCTAACTCATAAATTGTTCTCAAAGAACAATAGCTGGTGTTTTCTGTAGTCCCATATTTTCTTGATGTACCTCCAAAATTTTTCAAACACAATTACACCCCTAATAAAATAAATAAAAGTTGTGTGTGTGTTTTTTTTTCAATTTAAGTGTTCAGGATGAACAATTCATAAAATTTCCAAATTCCACAATTTAAAACAAAAATATATATTAAATTTTTACTAGTGCATGTGTGTTATTATAATAATAAAACTAATAAAATTATTATTATTCTTATTATTGTAATTATAAAATTAAATATATATTTTTTATAATTTTATTATATGTAGTTTTTACTTATTTTATAGGTAATTTTGTAGGGGTTAAATGTGTTTTTAGTCCCTATACTTTGAAGCGGTTTTGGTTTTAGTCCCTCTTTCAAAGTAAGGTAAATTTTAGTCCTCCAATTTAAGGAAATTATGGTTTTAGTCCTCTATAACTAACACCGTTAAAAATCTGGTGAGCGGGCTAACGTCTTTGTCCACGTGGGATGACACATTTGCTTCCTTTCTGTTGCTACGTGTGGTTCATTCTTTTCTGACATGTGTTAAAGTTTACAGTTTCAATTTAGGGATTTTTAGATTGAAATTGGTGTTAAAAATGACTTAGGGTTCATGCTGGTGTTAAAGAGGAGGACATCATTTCAGCTCAGGTTGAAGGTGAATCGCAAAGAGGTGACTTAGGGTTTGTGCTTGTTCTCTGCATTTTGTGTTCGTGCTTGTTATTGGAATTTGCTATCGTACGTGCTAGGGTTCGTGCTGGTGTTCGTGCTTGTTGTCTGCATTTGCTGTCATAGGTGCTAGTGTTCGCGGTCATTCAAAATCAGTTGCATATGCATTTTGTGTGAAAGATCAGCGATTCGTTGAAGAAGGTAATTTTCTAATTTTAGTGAAATTTGTATTGTCTGTGTAATGTGCATTTTGTTGTGCATGCTCTGTGTAATGTGCCATTTGACCATGTAGGAAAAATGGTTTTTGATGTCTCTCTATATCATATGGGGAAGTTCCTAAAGAACAAGGAATTAGAATATGTGGGAGGAGAGATACATGTTATTAGAGGAATTGATCCCGACATGTGGTCATACTTTGAAGCGGTGGGAATGGTTAGAGAATTCAAGTATGATGGAGAGTTCAAGCTTTGGTGGAAGGGTTCGAAAGAAAAGGCAATGAACAACCTCAGACCACTGATAGATGACAGAGAAGCAATTTTGTTGTCTAACTAGGCAAATAAGGAGGAAGTTGAAATCTCTGTTCAACATCTCTAACCCAATCAGCTAGATGAAATTACTTTTCTTACATCTGGTGAGGAAGCAGACGAAGTACGAGTAGAGGTGATGGAGGACGAGATGGAAGAAGAAGTTGTTATGGATGAAGCACATGGTTATGTTGTTGAAGAAGGTGAAGCAGTGGATGAAGAAGATTTTGGTGGGGTGGAGGGAAATGTGTAAGTACAAGACTTGCTACTGGATAACGAAGAGGAAGATGGGAATGTTGAGGGAGAAATGGTGGAAGAGGAAGAGCAAGAGGAAGAGGATGAAGAGGGCAATGTCGTTGAGGGCGAAGGGTTGGAAAATGTTGATGACATTGAAGAGGAGAGAATGGAAAATGATGATGATGGGTTTGGGATGGACAATGAGACGGTGGAAGAAGAGAGAAGAAATATTAATCCAGTTATGGATAGGTGGAAGAGAATGAGAATGAAAAAGAAAAATAAAAATGTGAAGTGTAGATTGGAAGATAATGAGGGGGTATTTTTTATTAACGAAGAGGTTGGACATCTTGAGATAAATGAAGATTATGATACAGATAAGTTGTCTTCAAATGTAGATAATGATGAGGATGTGAAGGAGAATAAGAGACACTTTCCAAAGTATATAGCTGAAGATATGATGAAGGGCTTCAAATTTAGATTGGGAATGGAGTTTAAGTCTTTGAAAGATTTTAAGAGTGCACTGCAGGAGCATAGCGTTTTGAATGGAAAAGAAGTGAAGTTTGTCAAGAATGATTTGAAGAGAGTAAGGGCAGTTTGTAAGAAGGGGTGTGGTTTTGTTATTATGCCTAGCAAGGTAGGAAGTAGCCAAACCTTCAAAGTGAAAACTCTAGTTGGGCACAAGTGTGGAAGGGGTTTTGGTAGCAAAAGTGCAAGTGTAGAATGGATTGCATAGGTTTTGGTTGACAGATCTGTGAATGTAGGAGGCATGACAGTGATCTAAATCATAGATGAAATAAGAAAGTCATATAGTGTTGGAATAACTCATTGGAAGGCTGGAAGAGCTAAGAAAATTGCAATGGATTCTTTAATGGGTGATGGAGAAAGACAATATGCTTATCTTTATGACTATGTGGCTGAGTTATTAAGAGTGAAGGCTGGAACCTTCAAGATATTGGTCAATCAACCCCAACCCACCTTGCCACCAAGGTTTGGGTCATTTTACATGTGTTTGGATGGNTGTAANGAGGGGTTTTTAGGTAGTTGCAGATCATTCATTGGGGTAGATGGTTGTCACTTGAAGACAAGTTTTGGAGGTCAGTTGTTAATTGCAGTAGGAAGAGACCCTAATGACCAATATTTCCCACTAGCTTTTGTTGTGGTATAAAGTGAATGCAAAGAGACATGGAGGTGGTTTTTGACATAGCTGCTTGATGATATTGGAGGCATAGATTGTCAAAGATGGATCTTTATTTCGAATCAGCAAAAGGTACATTACACTAAAATAATTCCTATGAACTCAAGAGAACAATTTGTTCTATAATCTGGTAAGAGAATGATGATGCTATAATAGAACATTAAGTAGAAAATCTTCTTGTGCTTATCAATTTATTTGCACCTTTATTGGTACGTAGTTGCATCATATATGATGGTATTTGCACCTTTATTTGTCACATTCCTGAAGCTGTTAATCTATTAGCTGCATTATGTCAATGTCTTAGTAAAGTGCAATTTTTCAAATAGTAAAGCTGTTTTCATGCAATTTTGTTAATTTCTTCCTATGGATTTTAATGTGCAGTTTCTTCCTACTTTGATATTGTAGGGATTAATGTCATTTTTTGATGATATCTTGAATGGGGTGGAGCAATGGAGCATAGACTATGTTTACGCCATTTGTACAACAATTACAAGAAAAAAATTGGTGAAGGCATACTCATTAGAGACCTTATGATGGGGACTGCAAAGGCAACATACTATAAGGAATGGGAAAAAAAATGGGTGAGTTAAAGATTGTGAATGTTGATGTTTTTAATTTGTTAATGACTATACCAACTAGAAATTGGTGTAAATATGCTTTTAGTGCATATCCTAGGTGTGATGTGTTGATCAATAACTTGTCTGAGTCTTTTAATAGTACAATTTTAGTGGCAAGAGACAAACCTATAATTACATTGATGGAATAGATTAGGTCATATATAATGAGTAGGTTTGCAAGCCTTAGAGAAAAAGTTGACACATATCCTGGTGATGTTATGCCTAAACCAAGGAAAAGGTTGGATAAGGAGGTTGAAAAGAGTAGGAATTGGCTTCCAGTTTGGGCAGGGGGTTCACAATTTGAAGTAACTCATGGCTTTACAATGGACAAGTTTGTGGTTGATTTAAGTAATCACACTTGTAATTGTTACTTTTGGGATTTGGTAGGAATACCATGTAGACATGTTGTTGTTGCCATTCATTACAAATTAGAAAACCTAAAACATTATGTTCATCCTTATTATAAGAAAGATGCGTATAGAACTTGTTATGCTCCTATTATAACTCCTATCACTGGACAACAACTTTGGCCTAAATCTGACTCTGCACCACTACTACCTTACATTTATAAAACACCTCCTGGGAGGCCAAAAAAATTAAGAAGACGAGAAGTTGATGAATATGTCAGTCATTCAAAATTGTCAAAGAAAAATATTGGTATGAAGTGTAGCAGTTGCAATGCATATGGGCACAATGTAAGAATTTGTAAAAATAGGTAGAAAAGCAAGGTAATTCTTCTTGCTCTTGTTATTTACTACTTCATTCATTTACAAGTATGTCTTATGTAACTTCCTTACCCCTTTCACAGGACACAAGGGATGCATCTGCAACAAGAATTGTTTCAACTAGAAGACGATCTGCTGGAAGGGGAGCTTTTGCATCAGCTGCAAGGGCTGCATCTGCATCAGCTGCAAGGGCTGCATCTGCATCAGCTGCAAGGGCTGCATCTGCATCAGCTGCAAGGGCTGCATCTGCATCAGCTGCAAGGACATCAGGAAGAGATGCAGGGGCTGCATCAACATCACAACCTGAAGGGGATTCAAGTATGCATGAAGATGGAAGAAGAATATCCTCAAGACTGGCTGGACAAATTATTGGGTCTCAAGCAAGTTGCAATTGATTTCCTAGTGTAGGAATGTGGCTTTTTGTACTCAATCTAACCCACTTAGGGAGACCATTAGTAGTGGGCACAATATTTTTTGGACCACTTGTTTTTCATGTACATTAAAGTAGTCAGGACCACTTGCTATTGTTGACTGAATTATTATGTTATTTATAGTGCTCTGGGACCACTTTTATATTCTTCAATGCAATGTTAATTAAAGTGGTCAGGGACCACTTTTATATTGTGTTATTTATAGTGCCCAGGGACCACTTCCTTACCCCTTTCACTGTGCTTTATTGGGTGCTTTTTTCGGTGTTGGAACGTCCTGTATTGATTAAGCATTCGGTGTTGTACTGAATTTGTACCAAACACACTATTCATTGAATTCTGTTTCGTGCTGCTTTTATTTATACTTAGGAGGTTCATTGTTTAGGTGGTGCTTTTATTTATACTTATCACAACCACATTGTTTAGGTGATGTTATAACCTATATGCTAGAACCAATATGTTAGAACCAATTCTACAATTAAAATAGCACCTTCATTTACTGTAACAGCCATATTTCAGAAGGTCACTTTTATTCCTGTTATCAAGTTGCACCTTGTTCTTAAATGATAACCCTTCTTTAATTGCTTTGGCTATAGCTGAAACACTAACTATCTGTAATTGCTTTAGCTGCTTTAGCTGGTGTAGGCTAAAGTCTTCTGCCATGGCTTGGTTTTGTGATTCAAAGTGTGCTTCATAATTTTCCTTCTAGTGTCTTTATCAATATTAAAGTGATGTTTCAGAGTCATATTGTGTGATTACATATTAGTTTGAATCCTATGTTGATTTTTGGTGGATGAGTTGAAAACAATTTAGTGATTAAGAGCAACTGATATGGTCAAATTTTGATTTACATGTTTTTAGCCTCTGTTGGCTATTGGAAGAATTCATGATTGGTAAAATAAAGTTGCTCCAATCAACATTTTGAGTGTCTAAATTGATTTGTGCAAATTTGCCATTCCAAACCACCAATTTTGGTGTTAAAGAGCAACTCATACAGTGAAATTTTGATCTGAAAGCTTTTAGCCTCTACTGGCAATTTGTACATGTCACATTTGTTAAAACAAAGTTGCTCAAATCATCACATTAAGTGTCCAAACTCGTTTGTGCAAAATTGACATTTAAACCACCAAAATTTTCAACACTTTTTCTGATAAGTTGCAGAATTTGGTGAATTTGTGCTTGTTGTGTTTATTGCATCAGATTACATCTTAAATTGATAGTAAAAGTTTGGTTTAGTAAAAGCTTGCACAAAGCCTTCAGACCACACTTTGCAATGAACCTAATAAAGCAAACTTTACCAATGTTGGATTAACTTTGCATTTAAAATGTAAGAACATGTGGCAAACGTTAGCCAACTCACCAGATTTTTAATGATGTTAGTTTTGGAGGACTAAAACCATAGTTTCCATAAGTTGGAGGACTAAAATATACCTTACTTTGAAAAAGAGACTAAAACCAAAACAAAGTATAGGAACTAGAAACATATTTAACCCATTTTTTAATTAAAAAATAACTAATTTTAAAAAACAATCAAATAAAAATAACCACAATTAACTTTATTTATTTTGTAAGCATATGAATTCAAGTCTATAAATCAATGTCTATCATTAATTGATTTTAAATTAATATTTACTTTTAAATTAAACAATAACTTTAATGAATAGGTAAAACTTCTATAATTAATGTTAAAGATTATTTTATATTTTAATTTACAAACAAATTATAATAATTTATTAATAATAAAAACTATTTTATATAATAAAAACTTTTAATTTATGAAATAAAATTCAATTTATTCACACTCAACTCAGACTATGAAATAATATACACATGAATTTAGTGTAGTTTTCGTTTCGTTTCATGTCCCTATTTTTCTACCTTCTTCCAAAGTTAGAAAAACGAAAAAACAACATCCATGTCCAATCAGTTGATCAATAAATGATGTGCTTTTTTTACCGTAATATGCATATAAATTAATATATATACTTCCAAAATTAAATTAAAAATAGTTTAATTTAATTCTTAGTTTCTTAAATAAATTGGTTTTCTCATTCACCAATAAATAAATAAATAATTATTTCATATATTTTCGAAATATAGTACTCTTATTTATTTTTCTCTTATTTGATATAAAAAAAATATGACTGCTTATTTTTTGAAATCGTTTTATATTCATGTGCTGCTTTCTTTGCTTGCCTCAAGAGTTAGTGTGAAATTGAAGAACACAAGTAAAAGTGGTGAAGCAAAGTGCATAAAGAGGAGAGGGCTGGGCTTGGTGGGCCAGTGTAGAAACTGGGCTTAGGTGCCGGTGTAGAAACTAGGCTTAGGGTGTCAGTGTAGAAACTGGGCTTAGGTGTCGGTGTAGAAACTAGGCTTAGGGTGCCAGTGTAGAAACTGGGCTTATAAGCCAGTGTAGAAACTGGGCTTAGGTGCCAATGTAGAAACTGGGCTTAGAGGCTAGTGTAGAAACTGGGCTTAGGTGCCAGTGTAGAAACTGGGCTTAGGTGCCAGTGTAGAAACTAGGCTTACAAATTGTGAAATTTTTGAAATTCATAATTTTGTGAAATGTTTTCGTAATTTTCGACCGAAATTTTATTTTTGAAAAGACATTAGGGCGTTGAAACCCTTCACTACAAAGTGTTAAAATCTTGATGCTACTTTTTTTGTATTATTTGAAGGAGGATTCGACAACCACTCATATGAATGAAGAGGATTTCGATCAGAAAAACTTTCGTTTTCATGGATTGTGTACATAAGAAAAACATTTGCTTTATTTTGTGTTTTCTTTTTGCTTGAGTCAATCGTCTTGCTCGTAATCATCAAACTGATTTTCATTTTCAATGTTTTGTGAAATTGATAAATGTCTTACATCCGAGGTCTAAACTTTGAGATTATTACATTTTGACTTTTCTTTCGAGACATCTGTGCACACATGCTTGAATTTATTGGCAAGAGAATGGTTTTGAAGAGAATGAGAGTTGTTTGGAATGGTTTGGAAGACTGGGACCGGCACATGGGTACTACAATCCTTAAAGGAGATGTAATATGTGAGTGCCAAGATGAAACAAGATATACCAAAAATTTTTTTGCCCCGGTTTAGTGTTTGGGAAAATGAGCATAGGTGTATGGATCCATGAAAATAAGGGTGAACAAATCAAATGAGACTTGCAAATCTGCCCCAGTCTTGGTATCATGGGTTGATGAAAAATTTGTTTGAGACTCACAAAGCTGCCCCAGTCTTGGGTCATGGGTTGATGAAAAATTTGTATGAGACTCCCAAAGCTGCCCTAGTTTTTTCCATGGCAAAGGGTTCCATTTGGAAGAGGTAGTGGGCATGAAAAAGATCGGCTAAAAGGACAACACCAATTGTTTTGATTTTCTTTTATATGCTTCTGGCTAGGTTACAGGAAGATCCCCTCTTCTTGAGACATTACCTTTTTCTTTCTTTTATATTCATTCGTTTTCAACTTTTTTTTTACGACATATTGAAAGTCATTTTGCCTTATCGCAAAATTATGCTTTATAAAAATTTGAGCAATCATTATTCAATCTGCGTGGACTTTATTAGGCTTGTAATGTGGCTAGGGGCTAAAAGGTATTTTAAAAAAAGATATAAAGGCCCAAATGAATGTTTGTTGGTTATATTTTTTTGAAATAAGGGTTATCATCTAAGTATTGCATCAACTTTTTGACTTGTTGAGCACTTTGGTTTTTTCTTGAACTTCGATTTTCATTCTTTTTGCTCAACACCACTTTGTGATTTTTTTTTTGTTTTTTGTGTATTTTTTGTTCACTCTTGATGAATTCTCTTCGATTAATCATTGAGTGCTCTTCATTTGTATCATGAGTTGACTCCTGCCTGATGGAAACCCTTGCTTGGGGATAATTTTGAAAAAGAATTTATTTTAGGCTCAAATGGGGTGACAATGGATATAATTTTTTTCTTTTTGGATAAAGAAAGAAGGTCACACATCATTTCAAATTCTGATTGCTTTATTTTCAAAAGATTAATTCTGCGACTAGACGACCTCAACATGATTCATTTTTTTCTTTTTTTTTTTGCTTTTTCCTTTCTAGATTGTCCTTTCAGGTTTTCAATCTAGTGGAATGCTTCTTCTTGTTTTGTTTTTTCCTTCCTTTTGTTTTTGTCCCAATGGATTCAGGGATCACCTTACTAGCGCAAGCGAGAAATCTTTTGGCCAGACCGAATTGCCCAGAGTAAAGGTTTACTTTGTTACTAAGGGCAATAATAGTGTTTGTTTTGGGGAAGATGCTTTATTTTGGAAAAGTGAAGGGTGAGGGTTTTCAACAACATGTGCACAAACGTCTCGAGAAAAACGTCAAATTTTTATTTTTGATTAAACACTGGACCTCGGAAAAGTTTGACACTCCAACTTTTGTTTTTCATTTATCATTTTTTGTTACTTTCGAAAAACAAGAGTTTGACGATTCGCAAGAAAGACAAGTGACTCAAGATATGCACAAGATGCGTGATTTTATTAAATGAAAATGAGGGTTAGAAGACTGCACACATCTCCCTTTGTGCCCCTACGAAGGTTTGACACTTAAGATTCAAGGTTAAGTATATGTAATCTCACACGGATGGTTCCTTGAGCCTAAAGATCAATGGTCACTAGAGCTATGGCCCCCTCCAAAGCATATCCACAACAGTCGAGTAATCAACTAGGTGTGAAAATACAAATGAAGAGAACAAACTCTAGCTGGGGTTATCACGATAGCCAAACAGGCACTATGGCCCAAGTGGCACCGCTACACAAGCCCTCTAATTTTAAACTTCGCTCAGACCCGGGTATAGGGCCCCACTCAAGATACGGATAAAGTGTGTGTGTGAAGGGAGAATCCAACGCACCCAAACCCTCACCTGCAAAACAACCAGGAAAAATCCCAGGCAGATATAAACATGTTTTCTACCCTAGGGTTCAATATCAAGACAATTCACACGCAATTATTTCAATAATCAAACATAGAGAAAGAAAATGGGAAGAAAAACACAGAACAACCACATCGAATTCGCGTATTTAATTAAATGGCCTGACTCTCTAGTGTCCCCAGTGGAGTCGCCATCTGTCGCAACCGGAAATCGCGACGGGACGACGATCCAAAAAAGGAAAACGAGTTTTGAAAAGAGAGTTTGGAGTCGTCACCATAGTTTATTTTGGAAAACTACGGAAAAAACCATAAAAAGGATAAGGCTTAGTCTATGAAAACCAGATTATGGTTTCGGGAGTCGGTTACGTGTAGGGAAGGTGTTAGCACCCTACAACGCCTGCCCTAAGGCAGTACCTTTAATTAAATACACAAACTTGATGTGGTTTTTCAAAATGTTTAATTATCCCAGAAAATAAAATTCTAAAGAAACAAAAATATTTTTTTATCTTTTGTGCCCGACAAGGATTGACCTTGCTCCTATGTATTCTCAAAATGAGAAATCAGGGTTACGTAGTTCTAGAAAATCGTTTGGGAAATTTGTTTGAGGAATTTGTTTTGGACAAGATTTGGATTTTTTGGGAAAATGAAGAATAAGAGAAAGGTTTTCAACACAAGGCTGACGCGAATGGTCGCACGTGTGCTTAAACCCTTTGAAATAATTTCTGCTTAATTTTAAAAGAATAAGGAAAAAGGTTTTCAACACAAGGCTGACGCGAATGGTCGCACGTGTGCTTAAACCCTTTGAAATAATTTTTGTTTAAATTTAAAAGAAATAAGAAGAAGGTTTTCAACACAAGGCTGACGCGAATGGTCACACGTGTGCTTAAACCCTTTAAAATAATTTTTGTTTAACTTTAAGAGAATAAGAAAAAGTAAGAAAAAGGCTTTCAACACAAGGCTGACGCGAGTGGTCGCACGTGTGCTTAAACCCTTTGAAATATTTTTTGTTTAATTTTGAGAAGAATAAGAAAAAGGTTTCAACACAAGGCTGACATGAATGGTCGCACATGTGCTTAAACCCTTTGAAGTAATTTTTGTTTATTATTATTTTATATATTTTTTTTATCTTTTATTTTTATTAATTTTTATTTATAATATCTGTTAGCAAAATGATGAAGATGAAGTTTTGATGATGT
>NC_028351.1:27876146-27879244 GCF_000741045.1 Vigna radiata var. radiata | reverse complement strand
TCAGCTAAGGAAACTCTTGTCTGTGGTGCTGNTACATTGCAACTACGGTGACGGAGGAATAGCTTGTTCATCCTTGGTGCGTCTGAGGAGGTGTTTGGAAGATGATCATCCTTCGTGAAGTATTCGGAGGAGGTGTTTCATCCTTCGTGAAGTATTCGGAGGAGGTGTTTCATCCTTCGTGAAGTATTCGGAGGAGGTGGTCATCCTTTGTGAAGATTCAAAGGAGGTGTAAGTTCATCTCTTGTGGTTTCAAGAGAGGTGGTATTTCTAAACTCGTACAAATTGTTTTTCTCTGTGATTAATATTTGTAATTGTTTTGTGATAGTGAAAAAGGTTTATCATGTTTGAGATAAGCGACTGGACATAGGATTCGTGTGATCCGAACCAGGATAAAATTATCTGTGCAAATTTCTCTCAACCTTACTCTTTTATTTATATCTATTATTTGCGTAGTAAGTTTAATTGAGTAGAAATTAAAAGGCACGCGTTTATTTTAAAAACCCTCTTGGTTTGTTATTCCACGCTAATAATTCCGCTGCAGTCGATTCTAACAATATCAAAATAATGTTTTCATGTAAATATTTAAAACAACGTAAGTATTTTTTAGGGAAAGACTAAAAGGTAGAAAATAAATTACAGCTTATAAAAAAAATAATTAAGTGTTAAAAGAAACACTAAAAAAATCACTTTTTATAATTTTTAAATTTAACCATTTTTTGCCTAAGAAAGAAAAACAATATTTAAAAGAAAAAAAAACAATAACAAATTGAAACCGGAATTTAGTCATTAAAAGAAAGATAACGTCACAATCTCTAGCACAATTTTTTTAATTTTAACCCATTTTTTTTTTAAAAAAAATACTTTTTATTGAACATTTGTTGTTTCTTTCAAAAATTGAGAATGCAGCAAAAAATATAACTACAAGATAATAAAGATTAAAAGAAACAAAATACAATAGCAATAAATAAAACAAAACAATCAATAAGAAAAGGAGTGATATAAAAACCAGGGATGAGGGCAACACGAAGCCCTTTTCTTTCTGTTCCTTTACGTTCTCTTTTCGAAATTGGATTTTTCTCCTCCTTTTTTCTGTTCCCTTACGCTCTCTTCCCGAAATTCAATTTCTCTCCCTCCTTTTCTTTTTTATAAGGTGCATATTTATATACACACACTTGTAATATTATTGTGATCTTGCCTTAATGACGAATTAATTGTCAATTAGCAAAATAGGGAAATAAATGGTCTTGATTGAAGAAAAATAAATCAAATTAAAAAATCATATTTTTCTCTTTAGGAAGAAATTGAATACCACAATCAATATATTATTTTTAATTATTTCTTGTAATGATTGTTATAATGTTGATTGAAATTATTACCAAATAAAACCAAATTTCAAAAAAAGTGATCAATCATTCATTAATTGCTTATGGGCATTTTCACATGCAACACTTCTCTCATTTTATTCACGTGCACCCCTTTTTTTCCTTTTTTCCCTTCCTTCTTTTTTTACTTTTGTTTTTCTTTTTTCTTTTTTCTTCTTTTGTTTTTTTTTTCTTTTCTCTTTTATTCCTTTTCTCTTTTTCTTTTTTTTTTATCTCTTTTTCCTCTTCTTCCTTTTTTTTATTTCTCTTTTTTTTTTCGTTTTTCATGTTCTTCTTTTTTCTTTGCTTTTTACATTTTTTTTCTCTTTTTTGTAATTACTTTTTTTTAATTAAACAAAATAGTAAAATAAAATTAAGAACAAAAAAATAACATAAAATAAAATAAATAATAAAAAAGATGAAAGAACCAAGTCTCATTATTTAGTCACCCAGACGAAATTGGGTGTTGACAAAAGGATTAGCATGGGAAGGAATGTATCATCATTCATTGGTAAGTCGGTCCCGCACATCCCTGAGAAGTGCAAGGACCCAGATATATTTTGCATTCCCTGCGTGATTGGAAATAGCAAATTTGAGAATGTCATGCTTGATTTAGGTGCATATGTTAATGTCATGCTGTTGTCTATATATGCATCTTTGTCTCTTGGTCAGTTACAACCTACGGGTGTGGTCATTCAGTTGGCCAATCGGAATGTTACCCACCCAAAAGGTTACCTAGAGGATGTCTTGGTTAGGGTAGGTGAATTAATTTTCCCTGCTGATTTTTATGTTTTGGAGATGGAGGAGGGATTCTCTCCTGGATCCGCTCCCATTATCGGAGGCAGGCCATTTTTGAAAACTGCCCGAACCAAGATTGATGTGTATGCTGGCAATTTGTCTATGGAATTTGCTGATATTGTTGTTCATTTTTATATCCTTGATGCAATGAAATTTCCAGCTGAGGACCATTCTGTGTTTAGGATTGATGCATTGGCTGACATTCTTGATGAGTTTGTTGTTGATGAATTTGAGTCCTTGCATGAGAAAGAGCATTCTTTTCTATCTTCTCTATATCCATGCATTGAATCTGAATTTGAATCAGGATGTGAAAATGATGTTGATATTGTTGTGGATTTTGACAGGGTTGTGATGCCCAGGATGTTGGTGATATTCTTGATTCTACTGCAGATTCACATGTTAGTGATGATTTTGACATAGAAAATGTGAAAACAGAAGAAGTTTTAGACCTTGAATTACATTTTAATATTTCACAGTTTTCTGAAAATTTTAAATGTAGTTGTGAAGTTGTTTTGGGAATTTTGAAGCTTTGGAATTGTTTTGGGAATAAGTGTGGTCTCTTAGGAGTTGCAGATGAATTGGCTAGTGAGTCCTCTTCTTGCGGTTGCATTGTAAATATCATGTATCTTGTCTCTTAGAGTTGTGTTCTAAAAAGAGAGAAAAGAAAAGAGACAAGACGGAAAAAAAAAGAAAAAGAAAAACAGAAAAATGAGAAAAATTAAAAAAAAAATTGTGTGAATAGTGGAGTCAAGAAGAGGATTGAATTAGAGGTTTTGGGTGTGATTTGACTATGTTTACACTTGTTCCCAATTGCTCCTCTATTCCTTTTGGTTTATAGCTTTTTATCCAGATGTGTCCTCCCTTGTCCTTGGCCCCATTACAACCATGAAAAGACCTTTCGATTTGAACATGCATGTGTTTGAGTGTTGATATTAGAGG
>NC_028351.1:27868615-27875685 GCF_000741045.1 Vigna radiata var. radiata | reverse complement strand
TCAAAGAGCCACAGTGAAAATCAAAAGTCCAGAGTAAGTGGCGGTATATTTCAAGCAGCTGAAGCAAAAGCCTTGCACCCCAAAAACGCTGCAAAACCCAACTCACGGGGAAAAGTGACGACTCTCATTCAATCCATGGAAAGCAATGTTGCAAGAAAACAAATAAGAAAAATTGTGCTCTTCATTTAACCATTGAAAAACCCCCGTGAACAACATTTATCTCCCAGAGGAAACGTTCCAAAAACCAAGAAGAAAGTGAAGTCCAAATGTAAATGGCGGCTCCCCCTCTTTTTTAATCCCCAGGTCCGAGAGTGTTTTTAAGTGGGTGGGGTCCCCCTACAATAAAACCCTAGAGCCATGTCATCTTCCTTTTACAATTGGGCCTAGTCTATCACTACCAAAAATTGGCCCAAAAATACAAAACTTAGTTTAAAAAGCCTAATCTACTAAATTAAAATTTGTCTAATCCTAAAGTTTCTTTGTGGAGAGTCTTGAATGAATTGATGTCCTCTCTAGTGTCCAAAATTGTATCTCCAAAAATTTTCTGTAATTAATAATGCAAATAATTAGCTCAAAATATTCAAATTAATTAAAATTATAATTTCCAGTCAAACTAAGCACTATTATCAAAAACGGGAAAATACCGGACATTAAAGAACAATTCCCTGATTAATTCTAGCACAATAAACTAAGTGAAATCAATAAAATATTGACTCATCAAAATAGACCACACTTAGTCCTTTGCACTCTTGGACAAAATCAAGACGAAAACTAGGGAACTACTCAAACATCAGGAGGTGACACAGACTCGACAGACAGACAACAAAGACTCACAAAATAGAAACAGAGTTGCACAACTCTCACAAAATCTGGACAGTGAAAGGCATAGGCAGATTTCCACATAGAGTCAATGAAAGTAGATCCTCACAGAATCATCCAAACAGTTCAGTACATGGAAAACAGTCAATCAGTTCAAGAGATGAATCAAAAGCAACAGAGCCTCACGGATGCACAAAATCGGTGTTTCTCTCAAGTGTTTAAGGGAAATCAATGTCACTTGATGCACCCAAGAAAGCAAACACAAATAGACTTGGCAAACCTCTAATATCAACACTCAAGCACACATGCATGTTCAAATCAAAAGGTCTTTTCATGGTTGTAATGGGGCCAAGGCCAAGGAAGGATACATTTGGATAAGAAGCTACAAACCATAAGGAACAAAGGAGTAATAGGGGAACAAGTGTAAACACATTCAAACACACCCATAACCTCTAATTCCATCCTCTTCTTGACTCCATTATTCACATTTTTTTTGTATTTTCTCTCTCTTTTTTTTTCTTTTTTTTCTGTTTTTTTTATTCAACACACAATTCAAAAGACAAGATACATGATATTTACAGTGCAACCGCAAGAAGAGGACTCACTAGCCAATTCATCAACAACTCCTAAGAGACCACACTTATTCCCAAAACAATTCCAAAGCTCCAAAATTCCTAAGGTTCAGGTGATCATGGTTTTTCACTTCGGCTATTGTATGAGCTTCAAAACAAAGAAATCGGGGAAGTATAGGCTCAAGGAGGCTAACAAATAGATGATAACAGGGTAGGCTATCTGGCTAGAGAGGCTCAATCAACAAAATGCCTTTATCATTTTCAAACATGCTCAAGAATCAAGAATTATCAATAGAGTCAAGCCAAGGCAAATGTGCAAGAAATCCAGAGACATATCACACACAAGAAAGATCATCAAATGGCTCAAATCTCACACAGGTAATAGGTCACAATCAATCATACTCTCAAACATCATGATCATCTTCCAAGCAAAGAAAAGTAAGGAATCCAGCAAATCAGAGTATCAATGTAGTGAAAGAAAACTGGTAACCTAATCATAGTCCAGAATTCACAAAAAGACATGCAAAATTGTACACAAGACACAACAAACTACCTAAAAACCGAAACATAAACAAAGGAACAACCTCCGCTAATAGACCACACTTAAATGACACAATGTCCTCAGTGTGTCACAATCAACAGATCAACAGTCAGAACAATCATCAGATACAGACAAAGTGCAATAAAAGTGAGGAGGGAAGCAGAAAAGAAACTCCCTGAGTCAGTTGGGAGGGTAGGTGGGGTGGACCAAAGACGTCTCCTCCACCACTGCATCCAACAAAGAAGGATTGTTGAGGAAAGGCTTCAGTCTATGCCCATTCACCTTGAAGCTTTTAGCTGTAGATGGACCCTGGATCTCTACTACACCATAAGGATAAACATTAGTCACAACAAAAGGTCCAGTCCACTTTGATCTCAACTTACCACCCATGAGGCCAAGCCTAGAGTTATACAACAAAACCTGTTGACCAACCTCAAAGTCCTTTCTAACAATGGAACTATCATGGAACCTCTTGGTCCTTTCTTTGTAGAACTTTGAGTTCTCATAGGCCTCCAATTGGATCTTATCCAATTCATTCAGTTGCAACTTCCTTTCCTCTCCGGCTTGGTCAATGGAGAAGTTGCACGTCTTCACAGCCCAATATGCTCAATGCTCAATCTCAACTGGCAGATGACACGCCTTCCCAAAGACAACCCGATAAGGAGACATCCCTATGGGTGCTTTGTAGGCGGTCCTGTGGGCCCAAAGAGCATCGTCCAACCTATTGCTCCAATCTTTTCTGTTTGGTTGGACAATCTTCTCCGAAATTCTCTTAATCTCCCTGTTGGAGATCTCAGCCTGCCCATTTGTTTGGGGATGGTAAGGTGTAGAAACTCTGTGCATCACCCCATATTTCTTGAGCAAGGCCTGCATGGATCTATTGCAAAAATGGGTTCCCTGATCACTAACAATTGCTTTAAGCACTCCAAACCTGCAAAAGAGGTGAGATCTAACAAAATCTACAACAACCCGAGCATCATTAGTCCTGGTGGCTCTAGCTTCCACCCATTTTGAAACATAATCCACAACAAGGAGAATATAAGAGAAACCAAGAGATACAGGAAAAGGACCCATGAAATCTATACCCCAGACATCAAACACCTCAAAGAATAGCATAGGTTGTTAAGGCATCTCCTATCTCTGTGAAATAGGTCCTCCTGCTCTCTGACACGGCTCACAGGTGCTACAAATCCTCTCCGCATCTTTGAAGATGGAAGGCCAATAGAAACCACAGTCAANGGGGAAGTATAGGCTCAAGGAGGCTAACAAATAGATGATAACAGGGTAGGCTATCTGGCTAGAGAGGCTCAATCAACAAAATGCCTTTATCATTTTCAAACATGCTCAAGAATCAAGAATTATCAATAGAGTCAAGCCAAGGCAAATGTGCAAGAAATCCAGAGACATATCACACACAAGAAAGATCATCAAATGGCTCAAATCTCACACAGGTAATAGGTCACAATCAATCATACTCTCAAACATCATGATCATCTTCCAAGCAAAGAAAAGTAAGGAATCCAGCAAATCAGAGTATCAATGTAGTGAAAGAAAACTGGTAACCTAATCATAGTCCAGAATTCACAAAAAGACATGCAAAATTGTACACAAGACACAACAAACTACCTAAAAACCGAAACATAAACAAAGGAACAACCTCCGCTAATAGACCACACTTAAATGACACAATGTCCTCAGTGTGTCACAATCAACAGATCAACAGTCAGAACAATCATCAGATACAGACAAAGTGCAATAAAAGTGAGGAGGGAAGCAGAAAAGAAACTCCCTGAGTCAGTTGGGAGGGTAGGTGGGGTGGACCAAAGACGTCTCCTCCACCACTGCATCCAACAAAGAAGGATTGTTGAGGAAAGGCTTCAGTCTATGCCCATTCACCTTGAAGCTTTTAGCTGTAGATGGACCCTGGATCTCTACTACACCATAAGGATAAACATTAGTCACAACAAAAGGTCCAGTCCACTTTGATCTCAACTTACCACCCATGAGGCCAAGCCTAGAGTTATACAACAAAACCTGTTGACCAACCTCAAAGTCCTTTCTAACAATGGAACTATCATGGAACCTCTTGGTCCTTTCTTTGTAGAACTTTGAGTTCTCATAGGCCTCCAATTGGATCTTATCCAATTCATTCAGTTGCAACTTCCTTTCCTCTCCGGCTTGGTCAATGGAGAAGTTGCACGTCTTCACAGCCCAATATGCTCAATGCTCAATCTCAACTGGCAGATGACACGCCTTCCCAAAGACAACCCGATAAGGAGACATCCCTATGGGTGCTTTGTAGGCGGTCCTGTGGGCCCAAAGAGCATCGTCCAACCTATTGCTCCAATCTTTTCTGTTTGGTTGGACAATCTTCTCCGAAATTCTCTTAATCTCCCTGTTGGAGATCTCAGCCTGCCCATTTGTTTGGGGATGGTAAGGTGTAGAAACTCTGTGCATCACCCCATATTTCTTGAGCAAGGCCTGCATGGATCTATTGCAAAAATGGGTTCCCTGATCACTAACAATTGCTTTAAGCACTCCAAACCTGCAAAAGAGGTGAGATCTAACAAAATCTACAACAACCCGAGCATCATTAGTCCTGGTGGCTCTAGCTTCCACCCATTTTGAAACATAATCCACAACAAGGAGAATATAAGAGAAACCAAGAGATACAGGAAAAGGACCCATGAAATCTATACCCCAGACATCAAACACCTCAAAGAATAGCATAGGTTGTTAAGGCATCTCCTATCTCTGTGAAATAGGTCCTCCTGCTCTCTGACACGGCTCACAGGTGCTACAAATCCTCTCCGCATCTTTGAAGATGGAAGGCCAATAGAAACCACAGTCAAGCACCCTGCGAGCTGTTCTCTGTATCCCCAGATGACCACCAGGTGAGGAGGCATGACAAAACTGCAGGACCGAGTCAATCTCATGGTCCGGAATGCATCTCCTAGTAACCTGGTTACTGCACAACTTCCATAAATATGGGTGATGGGCTATCGCAACCCACACAAATTTGATGTGCATATAAAGAAATGCAGTATAGCTAGGGAATGACCCCTAGGTCGTCTCTCAAGGACCAACTGCGGTTCAGAGTCAAGTCTAACACGTACGGGGGGGGGGGGGTTGTGAAAGGATTTTGCAAGAAAAAATTAAATTAAATTAAAACTAAAAATTAAAAGTAATAGCTAAAGAAAATAACCTAGCGGTATTTAATTACGCAAGCAATCTATGTATAAAGAAAATGAGGCATGGAAACATAAATTAAAAGAAACTAGCCAATTGTAAATCATAAATAAAATTTGCTTAGGACAACCAAATTCTGATCTCAACGTACATGCATAATCCAATTTCATACAAAAGTTGAATTAGTAAATGCATATAATATTATAGAAATTGAACACGTCAACGAAACTTTAAGAATTAAAATGCGTGCATCTAAAAAATGATTGAAATAACCGTGTAGCTTTGGAGCAAACCGGTGACACACCAAGCTTTCTTCAATTGATTTCTAATTCCTAAAGAAAAGCAAAAGAATGCTAGCACATCTCACCGTGATCATCACTTTCTCCCTTCTAATCATTCTTCATTCTTAAAGGAATAAAGGAAAAAAAAAAAAAGCTACACATATGGCTGCCAACTGCGAACGTCCCATCACCTAGACTCAACCTAATATACTTCTACCTACTCATTTCATAAAATAAAGAAAAGAAAAGCTATTCTCCTACAACAGCCGTGACCCACTTGTTTAAAGCATGAATGAAAATTCTTTCTTCCAAAATAAACCATCGTACACACATCTAATCCTGTCTAATAACTTCTTCATTCTTCAAATTAAATTCAAAGCTCCAAGAAAAGTGAACTCCGGACCTCACCAAGTAAATAAGCATTGGACATCAAAGGAAAACGGAAATATGATGTGGCATGAGCTGAATGCATAATCCAATTAATAAAGTTAAAATCTCCTATATTTGGCGTGAGCTGCAGCGTGTTCACCACTGTTTAACACTTCTTCCATGCCAAGAAAAATAAAACAAGTGCCAGAAAGTAAAACAAGTGGCGGAAGCAGCAATGAAGAGGTAAAAGAAATTATGCTTTCATTCAACCAATTCCCCTCACCGAGAACATGGCTCAAGGAATTTTTAATGCCCTCAAAATCACGTTGCAGTAGAGAATTCTCCCAGCAGAATCCAATGTAAGTGATGGTTGTTGCCTCCTATAAAATGCCGAGAGAGTGTGTCTAAATAATGTGACGGTTGTTGCCTAGGAATCTCCCTAGGGTTTTGTGCTTCTTCAACCTACAGGACCGTGTGCACCTCCATGATTGCTGGACACACCTCCACTTTGCTCATGGGCCATAATTGCTCCAAGTCCAGAATGAAATCTCCTAAAGTGGATGCTATCTTGCTATGATATGTTGCTGCACTGCTCCAACTTAACGGAAATGCACCCTTGGCTAAACACACTTTCACGTGCTTCCAATTCTGAATGATGGACCATCCCTTTTAATTTGCTTCAGCACACACCCTTTTTTTGCATTCATGGGGTGCACCTCTCCTTCAAAGGTGGGCAGCGGACGCAATTGTAATTTTCCCAAGGTTTGTGAGCTAGTCTTTTGATCAATGGTAAATTCAACAATAGCTTCAAAGTAGCTTGCTCTCCAGCTTGTGCATTAGCGCATGTTTCTTTAAAAACAAAAGAATTCAATCCAAAGTGGGCGGCGACTTTGCTGCCCAAATATTCATTGTCCAAGGCTTCATTATTCCAACCCATCTTCATGTGCACCTCTAAAAATGATATCAACACATCCTCACTCATTTTAGCTTAGAATAAAATTGATGTGACATTTTCTTTAAGTCCAAAATATTGTCCAACAATTTCCCTACAATTAAAAATGCAAATAATTAACTCAGAATATTCAAATTAATAAAAATTAGAATTTCCAGTCAAATTAAGCACAATTAACAGAAACGGGAAAATACCGGACAATTAAGCACAATTCCCTGACTAATTCTAGCACAATAAACTAAGTGAAATCAATAAAATATCGACTCATCAAAATAGACCACACTTAGTCTTTTCCATTCCTGGGCAAAATCAAGACGAAAATTAGGGAACAGTTCAACGGACATTAG
>NC_028351.1:27865996-27867970 GCF_000741045.1 Vigna radiata var. radiata | reverse complement strand
AGTAGAGAATTCTCCCAGCAGAATCCAATGTAAGTGACGGCTGTTGCCTCCTATAAAATGTCGAGAGAGTGTGTCTAAATAATGTGACGGCTGCTGCCTAGGAATCTCCCTAGGGTTCTGTGCTTCTTCAACCTACAGGACCGTGTGCACCTCCATGATTGCTGGACACACCTCCACTTTGCTCATGGGCCATAATTGCTCCAAGTCCATAATGAAATCTCCTAGTAACCTGGTCACTGCACAACTTCCATAAATATGGGTCATCCCAAACATAATACTTAGCATCACTCTTAATTTTAGCAATTCGAGCACGTGATGCTAAGGGAGGAAAAACAGAAGCAACCAAATAATTCACAATGTGTGCATACCAAGGAGTAGGGTGAGAAGAAGAAATCATTAACAAACTTTCATCAGGAAAGTCATCCTGGATGGGCAACACATGAGCCTGATCCTCAACTCTCTCAATCCTGCTGAGGTGGTCTGCGACCGAGTTCTGCGCTCCACTCTGGTCTTTAATCTGTAAGTCAAACTCCTGGAGCAGTAGCATCCACCTGATCAATCTTGGCTTTGACTCAGCCTTCTTCAATAGAAACTTCAGAGCTGTATGGTCAGTATACACAATAATAGGAGATGTAAGCAAATACGACCTAAACTTATCAAGGGCAAAAACAATTGCCAACAACTCTTTCTCAGTTGTAGTGTAGTTTGCTTGGGCAACATCCAAAGTGCATGAGGCATAGTAGATCACTCTAGGCAGCTTGTCAATCTTCTGTGTCAGGACAACTCCCAAGGCATAATTTGATGCATCACACATGAGCTCAAATGGGGCTGTCTAATCCGGTGCCTGAATGATCGGAGTGGTGGTCAAAGCCTCCTTTAGGCAGTCGAACACCTGCTTGCATCTATCATTAAAATCAAAATCAATCTCCTTCTGCAACAGTCTGGAGAAGGGAAGCGCCTTCCTGCTGAAATCCTTGATAAAGCGCCTATAGAACCTGCATGTCTAAGATAAGATCGCACCTCTCGCACGCAAGAGGGGTAAGGCAATTGCGAAATCACAGATATCTTAGCAGGGTCTACCTCTATTCCCTTTTCAGAAATGATATGCCCTAGAACCAAACCTTGTTCAACCATGAAGTGACATTTCTAGAAGTTGAGAACAAGGTTTGTTTCTATGCATCTTTTCAAGACTTTTTCCAGACTATCTAAACATGCATCAAAAGATGATCCATACACAGTGAAATCGTCCATAAACACCTCTATGCAACTCTCAAGGAAGTCGCTAAAAATGCTAAGCATGCACTGCTGGAAGGTACCAGGGGCGTTGCATTGGCCAAAGGGCATCCTCCTATAGGCAAAAGTGCCAAAGGGGCAAGTGAATGTGGTCTTGTCTTGGTCCTCAGGAGCAATATTTATTTGGAAATAACCAGAAAAACCATCAAGAAAGCAGTAGTGAGATTTACCTGCCAGGCGCTCCAACATCTGATCAATGAATGGCAGGGGGAAATGATCTTTCCTGGTCGCTTGATTTAGCCTCCTATAATCAATGCAGACTCTCCAGTTGTTCTGCACTCTAGTGGGGATAAGCTCATCCCTCTCATTCTTCACAACAGTGAGGTCAATCTTCTTAGGCACAACATGGATGGGGCTCACCCACTGAATGTCAGAAATAGGGTAGATGATCTCAGCTTCCAAAAGCTTTGTCACCTCCTTCTTAATCACGTTCATGATCACGGGGTTTTGCCTCCTCTGTGGCTGTCTCACTGGCTTTGCCCTCATCCTCCAAAAGAATTCTATGCATGCATGTGGATGGCTAATACCAGGTATGTCAGCCAAACTCCACCCAATGGCCTTTTTGTGCCTCCTTAGCACATCAAGCAACTTCTCCTCTTAAACAGAATCAAGGGAGGTAGAAATGATCACAGGTTTCTTCTCATCATCCTCCAAGTACACGTACTTGAGGTTTTCTGGGAG
>NC_028351.1:27862742-27865396 GCF_000741045.1 Vigna radiata var. radiata | reverse complement strand
CAATGAACTCATCCACAATGTCATCCAATGTATAAACTCTAAACACAGAATGGTCCTCAGCTGGATATTTCATGGCATCAAGGATATTAAAATGCACAACAATATCAGCAATTTCCATAGACAATGTCCCAGCATACACATCAATCTTGGTACGAGCAGTTTTCAAAAATGGCCTGCCTAGAATAATGGGGGCGGATCCATGAGAGAAACCGTCCTCCATTTCCAAAACATAGATATCAGCAGGAAATATCAATTCACCTACCCTAACCAAGACATCCTCTATGTAACCTGTCGGGTGGGTAACACTCTTATTGGCCAACTGAATGACCACATTCGTGGTTTGCAATGGACCAAGAGATAGAGATGTATATATAGACAAAGGCATGACATTTATGGATGCACCCAGATCAAGCATAGCATTTTCAAATTTACTGTTCCCAATCACACAAGGAATGCAAAACATACCTGGGTCCTTGCACTTTTCAGGAATGTNCGGGACCGACTTACCAATAAGAGCTGATACATTCCTTCCCATGGTGATCCGTTCATTGCCCTTCATCTTCCTCTTGTGTGTGCGCAACTCCTTCAAGAATTTGGCATATTTTAGTATCTGCTTGATGTCATCGAGTAGAGGTATGTTCACCTCTACCTTCCTGAAGGTCTCCAGAATTTCCCTATCCACCTCTTCCGTCTTTTTACTAGGAAGTTCCCGTGAAGGAAATGGAAGAGGGATAGGTCGGTCAATCAAAGGAGAAGGTGCGTGATGAGTCAATATTTTCTCGACTTTACTTAGTTTATTGTACTAGAATTAACTAGGGAATTGTGCTTAATTGTCCGGTATTTTCCCATTTTTCCTAATTATGCTTAATTTGACCGGAAATTCTAATTTTAATTAATTTGAATTTTCTGAGCTAATTATTTGCATTATTATTTTCAGGGAAAATTTTGGAAACACAATTTGGGACATTTGGAGGACACCGAATAAATTCAAGACTCAAATTTAGACATTTTAAATTTTAGTTGTATTGTAATTTAATTGTTAAAACTTTTTGGACAAACTTTTACATTGTGGGCCAATTTTTGAAATTTGTTGTTGAGCCCAAATTGTAGGAAACTTGCCCTAGGGTTTCTTTTTCTTTTAGGGTGGACCCCACACCCATTAAAAATGTGGCACATGGCCTTTGCAAAAGGGGGCAACCGTCACTTGCATATCACTTGCATATATACACTCGGTATTTGAGAAAAAAAATGGGCACCACACTTTACATGAATTTTGATTGAAGAATATGGAGAAACTCATGGTGTTGGAAGTGCTGCAGCCATCACAATTTCTTGGTTTTCTCTTTATTGAGTTTTAGAATTGTTTCTTTCCTTGTGAGTTGAATGTTGCCTTTAAGTTGTCATTGAATGAAAAAAAAAAGATTTAACTTTTTGCATTGGAAAAGGTTGTAGCTTCTGATGATGGGACATTGTTGGTGGGTAGATTTCCCTTTCTTTTATTTTGAGAATGGAGCACGTGATGCATAAACTTCATCCCATTAATGCCTTTCTTTTACTTAATTGAAGAGTGAAAAGTTGATTAGATAGGGTTAGGTGATGCTTGTGCGGTGGTAGCATTTTGAGAGAAGAACTTTCATTCTTGCTTGGAGATTTACGTGTTCAATTGGTATGATAAAGGGGCTGCAATGTTTGGTTAAATGAAGAGCATACGGTGATTTTAATTTCATTTTGAAGGAAGAGGAGTTGTCACATCATGATGGGTAGCCTTAAATTAATTATAGTAGCATTTCCATTTTGTAAGTATTGAATGCTACGTGATTTTATTTGGTTAAGATGGCAAAGTCATGTCTTTGGTTTGAAGAGAGAGAACTAGTCATTCTTTAGCAAGGTCAATAGGTAGGAGTAGGTAGGCACTTGTCCTTGGTGATGGAGACTTTTGGAATCAATTTCACTTTTCTTGAAGCAATTGAATAACCATGTAAAGGGAGAGTTTGGCTGGAAGCAATTCAAGCTTTTATGTTTGGGATTTTTAATTTGAGAAACACATTTCTTGGAGAAGGAATTGGAAGATGTCACGACCAAGAAGGTTCATTAGGCCATTTTGCAAATTTAATTTCATTTAGTAGATGCCATAGATCTAGTTACTTGTTAAAAGTAATTTGTGTTGTTTATTTCTTTTGCTTTAATTTAATTTCACAAGGTTTGTTGAGTTGGGTTTTATGTTTTTAATTTAGTGATGCATATTAACAATTTTAACTGTGCTTAGATATTTGTTTGCTCTAGTATTGGGTTTAGCATTTTCACTCTCTGGAATCGATTTTAAAAAAATAACTGCAATCACACCAGAGGTCCAAATGCAACTTTTTATATGTCACATGAAAGATATTTGAGTCTATTTTCCAGGAAAAAAAACCTCATCTCATTTAGAGCTCTGTAGAAAAAGTATGGGTAAAACATTGAGCAAAGGTCAGAGTTGTCCAGTTCCAGCGTGAAATTACTGTTTTCTGTATTTTCGTATTTACTGTAGCAGTTTCGTTTTTATTGTTTTAATTTCATCTTCATGCATGGTGAAATGTGTTGTTGCATTTAATTTCGTTTTAATTGAATTTAATTATGTTTTTTTTACATCTGCGTTTTAATTTAATTTCATTTTA
>NC_028351.1:27858916-27861207 GCF_000741045.1 Vigna radiata var. radiata | reverse complement strand
TGCTTATGTGGACTCTCACCTGCAAGGCCATGAAACTTGGGCAACAAATGGATTAGTCCAGTCTTGAGAACAAATGGAACGTCCTCATCACGATATTGGATGCACAAGCTTTCAATATCGAAATCAGGTGCAGCCATCTCCCTAAAAGTCCTCTCACGAGGTGGAGGTTGTGCCATATTGTTCTCAGTATGAAAAATAAAAGAATCAGAATTAGAATCAAGTGCAGATGCAACAGATGTTGTGGATGTAGTAGGCACAGAGTACTCAGCAGTGGGATGCACAATATCTAATGGAACAGACTCAAAAACAGACTCTAAAGACAAATACCTAGAATGCCTAACTAACCTATGAAACGTCCTATTAATTTCAGGATCAAAAGGTGGTATGAATCCAGGATTTCCTCGAGTCATGCACTAAATCACAACACCCTATAATCATGAAACAATAGCACAAAAATTCAAAACACAGAAACAACACAAGAAAAAACAAAGGCTATCACAACACGTCAAAACACAGTCACAAGACACACAAACACAGACAAAAGACTCAATACTGAACCGTTGGTCCCCGGCAACGGCGCCAAAATTTGATGGGTTGTCGCGGCCCATACAAATTTTATTGTAATTCAGAAATGCAGTATAGCTAGGAAGTAACTCCTAAGTCGTCTCTTAAGGACCAAACTGCGGTTCAGAAATTTGGGTCAAACACACACATGCGAACATCAATTAAAGCATTAAAGAGAGTGCAAATGCTAACCCAATACTACACTAATAAAATATCTAAACACAGTTAATTAAATTAAATGCAGAATTAAATTAAAGAAATTAAAAACAACTAATCCTACAATGCAAATTAAATTAAAACACAAGAAATAAACAAACACAATTTCCTACTAGCAATTTATGTGACCAAGTGCATCTACTAATTAAATTTAAAATTCGAAATGGCCTAAAAATAACCTCTGGCTGTGACCTCATTCTTCAAATCACATTTCATTTTCTTAAATTTTAAATCCCAAATTTAGGCTTGGAATTAGTTCCAGCCGTGACACTCCCCCAACCAAGAAATCAAACTGTGTGCACCTCAATTATAAGGCACCATGTGATGTGTGTCGCAGCCCATACAAATTTGATTGCATATGAGAAATGCAGTATAGACTAGGAAGTGACTCCTAGGTCGTCTCTCAAGGACCAAATGTGGTTCGAGAATCAGGTCCGACACATAGTTGGGGGGGGGGGGATTTTGAAGGTGTTTGAGACGAGAATTAAACTCAATTAAAGTAAAATAAAATGCTAAACCTAACATTGCAATAGACAAATATCCAGACATAATTAAAACGATTAACATCCAACACTCAATTAAATTTGTCAAAAGAAATTAAAATTGCAAAAACTTCTAAATAAAATCCTCATAGCCGTGACATGAATTTCCCCAAGCAATGAATAGAATTTCTTCTCTAAAAAAAATATCATCACCGTACACTTACTGCACATGTTAAAGACTAACGATTACCTCTCTTCAAGCCAAAGGCATTTGTGCCTCCTTCTTCCAGTCAGCACCGTGTACCTCCCAATTTCTCAAATTAAAATGAAAAGATTTACTTACCTAATTGGACTCAGTGCATATTGAGTGAAGAAACGAAATTTGAAGAATTATTATCTTCCTGCAACGTGCACACCAATCCCTAATATAGATATTTCTTTTTAATTCTCCAATGCAAGCCATAACCGGGCTCCACTAAATGGATATTAAATCTCCAACCAACGTGCTTTCATTCAATCACCACTTCTCCATAAAGAAAACTAATGCAGCGGTGTGGACCTTAGATAAAGAAAAAAAAGTAAATGCTTCTAAAATTTAAATTTAAAGGACCGTGTGTGCAGCTCCCTTTCTCTTAAAGAAAATCAATCCAAGCTAAATCACCAAGTGCTGGAATCAAAGAATCATCTAGCGTTTTCTCATTTTCTAATTGAATGACAATAACGTTGTGTGTTGGAATAAAAAAAAAGAACTTAAATGCAATCTAAAGCAAAACTAAATCAGCACTTCTTCAAGAAAAATATGAATCATCACCATGCACCATTCTCAAAATAAAAGGAAAAATCAAATCAAATGCTACTTCATTCAACCCATGATAAAAAAAACCGTGAACCAAGTGTGTATCCCAGCAGAGAAAATAATAAACGTTCCAGTCACTTAAACTCTAAATGATGGCTACAGCTCCAATAAGAAAAATGACGAGAATGATCCATCTTTAATTCAAAACAAAAAAAACGTTGCCAAGTGTTCCC
>NC_028351.1:27853124-27856686 GCF_000741045.1 Vigna radiata var. radiata | reverse complement strand
TGCAATATGGTTCCACAGAAATAACATGCAGGGGTATAACACCCAATCCCAGTGTAACAGGCTGAATCTTAGATAAACCCTCAGAACATGAATCATTGTCAAATTTAGAAACAATATCAATAACAGGCTCAGATTCATGTTCAGTGCATGGAGAACAAACATTCAGATGTGATGACAAAGAGTGGTTCTCATCATGTAGAGAGGGAGAATTAAAAACAGGATCATCGACAACATAATCATCAACATACCTATCACAAACATCATCATCAACAAAGGAATCAATCATAAGTATGTTTACCTCCTCTTCCTTGGATGTGGCTAAAGTGGTGGAAGGTGAAGTTGATCTACCTATCTCAAAAGTGTTGCTTACATTTGTCTGTTCCTCAACATTTTCATCAGATTCACAGTTAGTATCACCAATCATAAAGTTGGAAGCTGGTTGTATCACATAATTGATCTCAACACAAATAGAGCAAGAACCAGCTTCACAACTACATTTGAAATTTTCAGAAAACTGTGAAAGATCAAAATTTAATTCTCAAGTCTCAAACATCTTCAGTTTTCACAGTTTCAATGTCAAAATCAACACTAACATGTGAATCTGCAGCAGTATCAAGAATATTTGAATGCATAAACAACTCAAGCAAAGCAAGTGGGATTTCAAGTTTAGAAAAAACCTATGTTGATTCATGATTCATCTCACCAGTAACAGCAGAACGAGCAACTGCATCCTCAAGTGCAAGAGTGGGGAGATAGGAGGGTAGGGAAGTGGATGGCGCAGTAGTAAGCTCATGACTCTGCTCCCCATCTCCTATGTGAGTGACACTGACATCATCAGTAATCTGAACAGTCTGAGTTGGAGGTCCCTCTAAAACACGAGACTGTTCCTCAATGGCCTGCTTGGCAATCTGCCCCCACAACTCATTCAATGTTGGCTTAGAGGAAGTAGAAGATTTAGAAGGTGGTCGGGCGGATGCCTCTTGCTGTTCCTATTTCCTCTGATTTTTCTGTTGTGGCTGCTTGTTGTTGTATATGTCGGTAGCATAAGCTTGAGGCTCATCATGAGTAATAGGGTGATCCAAAGAAGGACATGCATCCATAGAATGGTCACTGGAAGGACATATAGCACACAGCCGTGCAACAGATGCAGATGAAGGTGCTGGTCTCTGGTTGGATGCCAGTTGTGTCACCAAACTCTCAAGAGAATCAAGCTTGCTTACCAATTTCCTACCAACAGTTGACAAAGAATGGGCAGGCTCATGAAGCTACGACTGCTATGGTTCCTGAATAGGTGGAGAAGGCATACAAGGAGTCTGGAATGATGGTTCCTGATATTGATGCTCTGAAGTACCATACCATCCCAAGCTAGGGTCATTCCATCCAAGATCGTTACTGTGACCATACTGAGCAAGGAAGAATTTATCCAAGAACGTATGCTCAAGATCTTCCCAAGAAGTGATGGATCCTGGAGTAAGACAATACAGTCAATCCCTTGCTGCTTCTTGTAATGAATGCGGAAATGCCCTTAAGAAAATTTCTTCATCTGGGACATCTGGAGGTTTCATCAAAGAGCATACTGTGTAGAATTCCTCCAAATGTCTACATGGGCATTCACCTGCAAAACCATGAAACCTAGGCAACAAATGTATCAGTCCAGTGTTGAGAACACAACGAATATCCTCCTCATCAAGTGGACACGGCTCCCTAGGAGCACTCTCATGAGATGGAGGAGGAATTGTACTCCTCTCAACATAAAAATCAGCAAAATATGCATGAGAAGCAATATCAGAGTTAACTGCCGAAGGAGAATCAAAGTCATGGACATAGGCAGAATAAACAGTATCCATATAACCAAAATAGGTAGACATGGGAAAGAAAGGGGGAAAAGAAGAAATCAATGAAAATATGAAACTAACGCTACCTGAATGCAACAACACATAACATCACACACAGAACAGAACGACACACTCACAACACAAGACAAGACACAACACATACTAACACAACAAAAGACCTAAAACCGAACCGTTGGTCCCCGGCAACGGCGCCAAAATTTGATGGGTGTCGCAGCCCATACAAATTTGATTGCATATGAGAAATGCAATATAGACTAGGAAGTGACTCCTAGGTCGTCTCTCAAGGACCAAATGTGGTTCGAGAATCAAGTCCAACACATAGTGGGGGGGGGATTTTGAAGGTGTTTGAGACGAGAATTAAACTTAATTAAAGTAAAATAAAATGCTAAACCTAACATTGCAAAAGGCAAATATCCAGACATAATTAAAACGATTAACATCCAACACTCAATTAAATCTATCAAAAGAAATTAAAATTGCAAAAACTTCTAAATAAAATCCTCAAAGCCGTGACATGAATTTCTCCAAGCAATGAATAAAATTTCTTCTCTAAAAAAAAAATATCATCACCGTACACTTACTGCACATGTTAAAGACTAACGATTCCCTCTCTTGAAGCCAAAGGCATTCGTGCCTCTTTCTTCCGGTCAGCACCGTGTACCTCCCAATTTCTCAAATTAAAATGAAAAACTTTACTTACCTAATTGGACTCAGTGCATATTGAGTGAAGAAACGAAATTTGAAGAATTATTATCTTCCAGCAACGTGCACACCAATCCCTAATATGGATCTTTCTTTTTAATTCTCCAATGCAAGCCATAACCGGGCTCCACTAAATGGATATTAAATCTCCAACCAACGTGCTTTCATTCAATCACCACTTCTCCATAAAGAAAACTAATGCAGTGGTGTGGACCTTAGATAAAGAAAAAAAAGTATATGCTTCTAAAATTTAAACTTAAAGGACCGTGTGTGCAACTCCCTTTCTCTTAAAGAAAATCAATCCAAGCTAAATCACCAAGTGCTGGAATCAAAGAATCATTTAGCGTTTTCTCATTTTTTAATTGAATGACCATAACGTTGTGTGTTGGAATAAAAAAAATGGAACTTCAATGTAAGCTAAAGCAAAACTAAATCAGCACTTCTTCAAGAAAAATATGAATCATCACCGTGCACCATTCTCAAAAGAAAAGGAAAAATAAAATCAAATGCTACTTCATTCAACCCATGATAAAAAAAACCGTGAACCAAGTGTGTATCCAAGCAAAGAAAATAATAAACGTTCCAGTCACTTAAACTCTAAATGATGGCTGCAGCTCCAATCAGAAAAATGATGAGAATGTTCCATCTTTGATTCAAAACAAAAAAACGTTGCCAACTGTTCCCAAGGTTTATCCAAAGTCCATCATCGTCATTGTTGCAAATTCTCTGAAAAAAAGTTACAGCCCCTTCCTAAAATCTGCCGAGAGTGAATGTAAATTCCATGTGATGGCTGGTGGCTTTTTGTGATCCCTAGGACCATATGTCCTAAAATTGGGGTGGGGATGCCAAGTGTCCTACAATTTTGGGCCCTCATATTGTTGCCAACACTGACCCAATGTGCAAAAGTTTGTCTAAAAAGTTTAAACAATTAAATTACAAGATAACTAAAATTTAAAATGTCTAATATGAGAGTCTTGAATTTATTTTGTCTCCTTCCCAATGCT
>NC_028351.1:27847139-27848677 GCF_000741045.1 Vigna radiata var. radiata | reverse complement strand
AAGAGAAAACGAAAAAAAAAAAGGAAAAAAGAAAAAATATTAAGGAAAATGAAAAGGTGTCAGCAGTACCATCATCGCTCACGTCCATTCGGATTTATCTTCTATTTTTGGCTGAAGATCTTTGCTCAGTAACCTACACTACCTTGACTTATTACCAGAGGCGGAAATGTCTAGCCTGGCCATGAGGAGCAGAAAAAAAGGGAAATAGAGTGGCGGAAAGCAGTGTGGCAGGGGCCAACCTTGTGCAAAGGAAAAGTGAACAGAGGGGAACATATACACTAAAAAATTCGAGATCAGGGGGAGGGGGAACTCTATCACAGACACTTGATTCTTTTGTCGACTCAGGGTCGCTGAAGGAATCCACTTCCGCCATTCACAAATTAAAAAAAAAACCTCCAACACCCAACCACGATAGCTTCGACAACGTCAATCATCCACCTCCAATACTTCATCATCATAGCTTGACCATTTCTGACTCCCTTAACATGAACTCTTGTTTGCATACAAAGAAAAAAAGGAAAGTCAGCCACAAGAGGAGCTCCCAGGGGAGCAAGCTCCAAGAGGTAAGCAATGCTTTGTAATCGTGCTTAGGTGAGTTAGTTTGCTGCATTTCATACTTCATCTTACACTTGCTGTCAAAGATATTTCTGCCATATTTCACGGCTGGAGAAAAGGGGACCGATTACCTTCACTTTCACCTTCACTTTCAGAGAGAATAAAACCAAAAGGAAAAGTTTTAAAGCTGCGGAGGTAAGTCTTCGTATATCTAAGCTCTTGGTCTCACAATTGGATGTACTGGTCCATTTAGCTTTTCAATGTTATTGCAAACTCTTTTGAATGTTTTCAATTTTGTTATATGGACCTAAGCTTTTGCCACACCCCACAGTTAATATTCGAAATACCAATTTCAGTTTGCAATCAATAGTTTCTATTGCAACAGCTAAATTTGAACCAGAAAAAATGCCTAAAAAAATGGATAAGTTGAATATGGAAAATGCACAGAACGATGTGTAATCGAATTAGCCTTTCACAAACATGTTTAATGTTTAATTGGTGAAGTCAAACATGTTTGAACATATTTTCTTGACAGATTCAGATTAGAAAGCAATTTGGCTTACTCAGTTCTGGTGCATTTCAAAAATAGGTTCTGGTGCAATTTGGCTTACCGAGTTTAATTTATCACACTTTCCTTCAAGTCAGATAGTTTAGTATTAGATAAAACAAAGTTCCCAACAACTTCACCACAGACCTTGCAATTCTTCAAATTCTCAACAAGTTCAAGAAAATTTTTTCTTTCAGCCACAAGGCGTTGACGTTTTTTCTTAACTTTCTGACTGAGATTCATAAGCATTTCAGAAAGTTGGCCTGACTGAAATTGCTGCTTGTTCAATTCAAGTTCCTTCCTTTCATTTTCTAATCTAATCCCCTCAACCTTTGCTTCTTCCCATTCCTTCTCAGAAAGATTCTTCAATATGTTAATATTGTCAAGTTCTCTTTGCATTTTCTCCTGAAAATTTCTCTCTTTCCTACAAATCTTC
>NC_028351.1:27842102-27845199 GCF_000741045.1 Vigna radiata var. radiata | reverse complement strand
TGGAACATTTGGTAGTGCTGGTGCAGAACCGCACTCAGCTCTGTTTGGACAGGGGTCAAATCACTTTGCCTCTCTCCTTCCACCTCATTCTCCACTAGACCCAGTTCTAGTGTCCACGTTTCAGCATCCTCAAGCTTGAGGAGGGCTTTTGATTCCATTAGCTGTTTGGAAAAAACAAGGTCCCCCTTTTCTCTCACCCTTTCACCTGCCAGATCATACCCCATGAACATTTCTTTCCAATTTATCATCACTTCTCCCAGCGTTACCAACCAAACGATGCACAGTATATCATCTACTCCTCCAAGCTCGAAGACGTAAAGATCGGCAACCACCGTATCTACCCCCATGTTGATGGGTACCCCCTCACAACGCCCTCTGGGCACCCTCCGACGTCCGTCCCCGAGACTCACCACGTATGGTGTCGTGTCAGTCACCGGAAGTTTCCTCTCCTGTGCCACCCGTCGGCTCAAAAAATCATAGCTGGCCCCACGATCGACGAGAATCACCACTCGCTTCTCTCCGATTCCCCCCTTGTGTTTCATGGTCGTGGGCGACGTCATCCCCTCCGCCGAGCACGCCGACAGTTCCATGCACTTGCCCTCCTGAAATCCCTCTTCGGTAACTGCGTTCTCCTCGTCTTCCGCCAACCAGAGAACTCGCAGACTTCTCTCGACACAGCGGTGTCCTGGTGCGAAAGGGTCGCCGCACCGGAAACACCGACCCTCTTCCCGTCTTTTCAGAAATTCGGGATAGAGCAAATTTCGAACCATTCGTCCTCGATTATCATCTCCTCCCTCGTGTCCGTCCCTGCTGCCCGTCGCCGGCAACGGTGCTTCCCTCCGATTCGCCGAACTCTCGTCCACACCTCCCGCACAATTTACGGTGGGTCGCTCCACTTCTCCGCGAATCACTATTGTTGTGGGTCGCGATCCTCCTCCGATCACCCTGACGCCATTCCATCCTCCTCCTCACGCTCGAATCATCGCGTCCTCTACATCTCTCGCGACCCTAATCGCCCCCTCCAAATCCTTAGGAGCTTGGATGCGCACTTGGCCCTTAATTTCTTCCTTCAATCCCGCCAAGAAAAATCCAATCGTCAACTCTTCCGTCAATCCTTGCGTCTGTCCCAACAATATTTCAAAATTCCGGGTGAATTCCTCCACCGAGCCTTCTTGACGTAAGGGCACTAGCTGCTCGTACACCGTGCCCCGGAATCTCCCTCTGAAACGATTGATCAACCCAGCCTTCAAGCCTGACCAAGAACGATTCTTGGCTTTAGCCTCCCAAGCCTGAAACCAATACCAAGCGCTTCCCTCCATGCTCATGGATGCCCGGCGCACCTTTTCTTCCTCTATCACCCCTTGGGTCTCAAAAACTGTCTCCACCCTAGCAATCCACCCCATAGGATCGAACCCTTCGAAAATGGGTAAATCTACTCTCTTCTTCCCGTTGGATTGCACTTCATGGTGTCCATCCCCTCTCTCCCTTTCCTCTTCCTCTCGCCGGTCCCAATGTTGGCCGTCCTGGTTGTGGCCTCGACCACCCAACATCTTTATGATTTCTTGCAAATCTTGGCGTATTGCTGCATAGTTTTGGCGTATTGCTGCATAATCTTGGCATATTGTTACATAATCTGATCGCAGCGCCCCTCTCTGCACCTTCATTCTATCAACCGCCATTTCCTTCACTCCCACACGATTCCGGCCGCGTCTCAATCCGGCACTCCCACTTCGATCCGGCAGGTCGGACCAAATGATAGGTTCCTAATCGGGAACCTATGGAAAACACACTTTTACCCACACAAAACACACACCCAAGAGTGCTGTATAACCTCTTTGTATTACGGAACAATCAAGAATACAAGTATAGAGAGCTTAACCCCTCCCCAAAGAACTCCAAGAGTTCCCGCACAAACAATAAGACTCCAAAAAACTCCCTCTCCCAAAGCACCCCAACCCCTTTTATACAGTAGAGGCCTAACAGAATGCCATAAAATCATGCAAGTAACTAATGCCAAACATGTACACTTGTGATCATAATTTTTTTTTTTATATTTTGAGTTTATATTGTGAGTTCCCACTTTCAATATCTTCCCTTACTTTCACTTGAGAAATATTGTGTAGAGTTGTCCTTCCCAAAGTAAACCCATGTTGACCATAAAGTAATTCAGTTAAGCAAATAAATCTTTAAACTATCATCTGCTAATGTATAGACAAAGCATGGCTTCAGCGTTTGGTCTCAACCAAAACATTATCTTTAAAAGAGTAGTAAGTTCTTGTTAGTGGAAAAGATGGTTTAATATTTTATTATCCTGTAGAAATATTAAAAGAAAAAAAAATGAATTGACAAAATGATGTTACTCGATAATAAATTTGTCAATTTTAATATGAAATACACAAACGAAAGGCAGATGTCAAGATGCTGATGTAAAATCATAGCACTTGTAATATCACAGTCACAGTTTTCAATTGTGAACTACTATCTGCCTGAGTCATTGCACAAATGCAGAAACCAAAAGAATCCTAAGCCCTGGGAAAATTCATTCATTCAAAATGGAATTTATTCAGTGCTCTTAGAAATTTGTAAGCATCAAGTCATCTGATTTTACTCCACAAAAATACCACTCTTGGACCTCAACATGAGCGAAAGCATATGTGCAGGGGTTAAGCATCTTCAGAATCTATATATTTCAAGATGAATGTCTATCTCACTGGTATAATTTTGAATTTCATTTCTAGGTCATGTGTGCTAAGTAATTATTCAATGATGTTATGTAATTTTTTTTTCTTGAACTTTGCACATCATTTTATTGCATTGTATAGCAACCGCATTCCTGGACTTACTCTTTCTCTAGAATTAAGTTTTGATTCCAGTGCAAATAATTCTTTCTCTTTCATCTCCAGCGTGCTCTTCAAAGAATCCACTTCCTGAAACCATAGTCACAACATACAAGGAATGGAAAGTATAAGCAAAATACAAAAGGCAGAAAACAAATAGTCAAGACACAATAAAAAAGCTCGAAACACACCTTCTCTTCCACGTTTATATTGGCTATTCTTCTAATAATCTCAGCTTCCTTTTCCTTTAATAAAGAACT
>NC_028351.1:27838667-27841307 GCF_000741045.1 Vigna radiata var. radiata | reverse complement strand
GGGGAATGCCAAGAATCATTCTTGGGAAGGTTTAAAGGAGGCGATGGTGATCCGATTCATAGAAAGAAACATCGGGTCATCTTCGAAAGACTGACGACCAATAAGCAGTCAGGGATCGTGGAAGAATACGTCAAAACTTCAAACAGGAAAGGACTCCTAAAACTGAACGGAAGAGGGCTGACGGAGCCAAATGTGAAAGGACGGCCAGATCGTAAAGCCATCAATATTGTTACGTATTCGAGTTGGAGACGTAACAAAATCATCCTCTCACACACTCAAGATTCCATTCTTTCATTATTCTTTTGTTTGTTTTGAGTGTGTGAGAGGATGATTTCGTTACGTCTCCTACTCGGATACGTAACAATATTGATGGGTTTACGATCAAGAAACCCAATCAAGAACGCTCAACTCCTCATGGAAACAGGTAAACCAAGAAAGAAAGAATATGAATTCGTATTATTCAGCAAAGAATCGTCATCAAAACTAACTATCAAAAGTAACTTCTAACCAACACCCTTCGTTATTTATACATCCCCATTCCCGCCTATACTAACTGTAATAGACAGTTAGTCTGTTATGGCTAAGTAACTCTCTTCCTTCTCTCATAAACTTTCGATCTCTTTTTATTCCCATAACTTTTTCTCCAACACTTCCAGGTCTCTTTCTTTCTATTTAAGGTTCTTCTCGGTTTCAACTATCTTCTTTTCTTTCTCACTGATATTTTGCCAACCACTGGATAGCATATTTTCTCTTTGTTGTAGCTTGCTTTCCCACTCCTTCAAATCTTCCCTTTCTTTATAGAATGTTGCATCAAATGATTCTCGACTGCAATGTAGAATACCAACTTCATGTTAAATTGCAATGCATTAGAGGTCAAAAAATATAACGAACAGAACCATCATAATATAAAGAAAGAGCGTACTCAGTAGCTAAAGACAAACGCTTCTTTTGTAGCAAACTTTCATGAGCCTCGACTTCTGGCAATTTCATATCCAGCTTTGCATTTTTTCTGTTCACCTCAGCAAGCTTAGGCTTTGCATCAAGCAGTTTCTTGTCAACCACTGAAGACTTTTCTTCAATTCCATCAACCAACGCACTAGCTTCAGCTAGCTTTGTATGGGAGTTAGACTTAACTTGGGCATGCTCTTCTTGCATTGCACGCAAAGCTCTCTCAAGCTACAATTGAATGATTTTCACAACATCAATATATAATAAAGTCACATCTAAAAAAGCATCTCAAGCTCCAACCCTAACATGAGAAACTCCCGAGATGTCATACAAATCTGATCATAAAATTGAAATAGAAATAAATTGGTATATGATAGGTACTAGAAATAAGAAAACACAGTACAACTGAACAATCACTGTATTAGTAATGAAATCAAGACTGTATCTGGGTTCCTATCAGTAAAGTACTGAACAATTTGAAGAGTAATAAAGGAAAGAGAACATGCATGCATGGAAACAGTAAGGCCATAGGTTAAAGAAGATAGTTAAAATAAGGGGAACCTTTTGTAATAATTAGAAAGGCGGGAACCAAAAAAAGCAAAAACTTAAGTTTTCAGTGCACCATAACATTCTTATATCAATTGTGGTCTTTAGGGAAAGGTAATGCCTAAATACTCTAAAATTATGTCATGAAAATCAGTAAAGAAGTGAGGAAAAAATTGAAGCCCAACCGATGATAGGCTCTTCTTCCAACACTAATTGAATTAAAAAGGATGGCAACACAATAGAGGAAATTAGAAATGTGAGCAAGTAGGCAAATATAAAAACATAATTGAAGATTAAAACAAAAAACATACATCTGTCCCACGTTGCCTCTCTGTGCTCAATGCTTTCCTCAAATTCTCTTATCGCTTCTCAACTTCAAACATGGCAATTAAATGTGCTGACTGTTCTCGTTTAATAATTTCCTCAGTTTCAGCTTGTTCTTGCCTCAGCTGGTCAAACTTTGAATTCCATTCTTTCTTCTCAATCAATAGCACGCCCGTGTTGTATTGGTAGTCGAAAAGCTATGAAAAAAATGAAAGAAACAAAATAGTTTATCAGTGAACAATCATCATAAACAAAATAATTCATGAATGAACAATCATCAGAAACAAAATAATTCATCAATGAACAATCATCAGGGAGATGACATTATATCCACAATATACAGAAACTCTGCAACCAAAAATATTATAGAAACTATGATGCAAAGTCCACCCAAGGAATTTGCTTCATTGCACACAATGATATTTTTTCGTACTTCTATTTATATTCAGTATACAATACCTGTTTGGACTTCATTTCGATATCATAAGAACATTTGCATAACAACTAGCTTTTAATGAGTTGGAAACATTGAATCAGCAAGTTTGAGGGAAATTAATGAAACCAAGACTCAGAATTACAATCTGTAATAGAATGACATGAATTAACTTATTCCTACTGCACTAAGTTTCTCAACCTTAAATTTATCATTGGCTGGTAAATCTAATTGGAACGTTCCCAATCAAGCAGTGGATCACTATACAAAATTGATTTTAGATTTAACACCACCAAACAATTCTATTCCGAAGAATTGTTATCAAGCCAAACGATGTGTTTCAATGTTGGGATTGGAAGCCAAGAAGATTGATTGTTGTGTTAATGGAT
>NC_028351.1:27831012-27836417 GCF_000741045.1 Vigna radiata var. radiata | reverse complement strand
AGAGTAGTAATTTTTTATTGTGACTGGTTTGATCCTTCTAGAGCTGGTACTAGAGTGGATCCTAGGTTTAACATTGTCGAACTCCACATGAGAAACAAATATAGACTGTTTGATCCTTTCATTCTTCCAACTAATGTGAGACAGGTTTATTATGTGCCATATCCACCATTCCGCAATATTGGCAAGCGTGGTTGGATTGTAGCAATACAAACCAAGCCTAGAGGTCGCATTGACTCAAATGAGGTTGAGGAAGATGTTCCCTACCAACTTGACCAAATGTCACAACCACAAGAAATAATTGAGGTTGAANGTATAACCACATTGAGCGACCCTGATGGTGATGGAGATGAATTAGAAGCACTTGCACAAGGTGATGAAGAAGAAGAAGAAGAAGAAGAAGAAGATGATGATGATGATGAAGATGATGAAGAAGAAGATGAAGATGATGATGACGATGAAGAAGAAAATGATGATGATGATGATGAAGAAGATGAAGATGAAGATGAAGATCATGATGACGATGATTGAATGTTCGACTATCTTACATATTGTAGCAAATTGAACTATCATTTCAATAGAGTGATCCTTCCTTATTTGAAATAATTTGACTATCTTAACTTTCTTATGCAATAATTTGAAATTCACTTTAATTTGTAGTGATCTTTCCTTAGTCTTTTCTATTGCTTCACTTCATTTGTACACATATTCAATGCAGTAATGACAGGAGAAGGTAAAGACCGTCCTGATAAAGGAAAGGGGGTAGCCAAGCCTAAAAAAGGAAACGGACCACAAAGTATGTACTTAGGGTGCGTGATACACTACCTACCCTTACTCCTGCAGTACACCCTTCCCCTACTCCTGTAGTACACCCTCCCCCTACTCATCCAGTACACCCTCCTCTTACTCCTGCAGTACACCCTCCCCCTACTCATACAGTACACCCTCCTCCTCCTACCCCTACAGTACACCCTCCTCCTCCTACCCCTGCAGTACCTCCTCCTCCCACTCCTACAGTACACCCTCCCCCTACTCATACAGTACACCCTCCCCCTACTCATACTGTACACCCTTCTCCTCCTACCCCTGCAGAAGAGCCTCTTCCTCCCCCTAACCCTACTTCTATACCTTCCTCATCTTCTAGACCCCCTTCTGAGACTGCCACACCATTTACTGATCCAGATTCAGATGGTGATGGTGATGATGTTGACCCGCTCCTCCATGATCGACCATGGATTGAGCCATATGGAAAAGGGTAAGACTTTAGTCCCTGCCACACCGTTTGATTGATGTTTTAAACATTGTCTTATTTGAAATAACTTTTATTTCTTTATATGAAGGTTTATTCCATCCAGGGTTGCTTCCCAGGCCATCACACGATCAATTAAGCAACAATATTTGACTCCATGGCCTACTTGGGGAGCAATACCTATAGACGACAGAAAGCCATTTTGGGAGCGTTTTAAGGTGAACAACACTTTAAACTAATTATCATTCATATCTTACGATGTCTTAATCAATGTTTGTTTTGTTCATCTATATAGATGAAGGTGTAGTGGAAAGCTGAACATGAACGTCAAATACATAGAAATTTTAACATGAAAGCATCTCATTGGCTTTCAGAGATGTTTAGGGATGCCTGAATTGCAGGGGAGCGCCCTTACTGGATGGGCAAAATCATTTGGAACTCTTTGCTTGCACATTGGAATTCAGTAGAGTTTCGCAAGAAGAGTGCTACAAACCAGAGGAACAGAGCGAGTGAAAAGGGTGGTGCCTTGCATACTGGCGGGTCGATCACAATTCACGAGCATGCCATTCGTATGGTAAACTTTCTTTACTTTTTCTGTTTCTTTCATATATAACTTATGTATTTTCTATTTCATATACACTAATAAGTCTAAATGATGATACATGCACAAGCTCTTGGATGGGCCGTCCATGTTGACGAGGTCTTTGCATAGACCCATGTTCGGAAGGGCACTAATGAATTCGTTGATGAAAGATCTCGCAAGACTCATGTAAATAGCACTCCTAGTATTAGTAATCCACATGATTATGTTATTGTATCATTCCCTAACATTGTTTTTAATGTTTCAACAGGAATAATTTTCTACGAGACTTTCACAGGTTAGATCCGAACATGGGTCAGCTCCTACACCGGATGATGCGAGTAATGCAGATGACAACATCCGTAGGACACAGTGCTGGGTCGATGTCGTTGGTGGGAAGAAAAAGGGACGAGTCTACGGTGCAGGACAACTTGCTGCAAACTATACAGCATCGAGAGGAGGTACACTGAAGCACCAACCTTCTTCTTCTTCCACCCCTTCTGCTGACGAGGCCATCCAGCGCTTGAGACAGCTATTAGAGCAACGTGACCAGGAAAACTGTGCTTTGAGAGAAGAATACACTCACTTGAGAGATGAGTTTTCAAGCTTCAAGTCCCTGGTCATGAGAGCGCTGCCTCAAACTTCAGAGCCTCCTTCCACTGTCCCTCTGACCTAGCCACGACCCTCCCTGTTACCTGCCGTCTCTCATCAGCCCAGATCAGTGCAGCCCACACCAGTCCAACCATCTACAGATGAGCCTGATGATGATGAAGATATGTCTAAAGACTTTGTACAATTTTAGTTTCATTTTGTTATTGATCATAGTGATGTTAGTACATTTAGATGTTAGTATATTATGATATTGATACATTTATTTTTGCTTATAATTGGATGATATTGCTATTATGATGTTGTTAGAACATATTGGATGTCAATACATTATGATGATAATGTTACTACTTTATGATTTTTCATCAATGAACGGAAGATTTTGGAATGGACAATATATATAGGCAGGTTTGTTTGTGGATTTAAACTGTTATGCAGGTCTGTGTATGTTGTGAACATTACTTTGCAGTGGTTGGACAAGAAAAACAAATACAACTCAAATTTTCCCTGCACCTAACCGAAGGCTTTACCGAAGGGCATAAGCCGTCGGTAAAAATATCGACAACGTATTTACCAAGGGCTTTTGGACCGTCACCAGGCCCTCGGTAATGGGTCTTTACCGACTGTTTTTGATGTTTTTCGAGGGCTTTTGGCCTTCGGTAATGCCCTACGTTACTGTAGTTAAAGGCCAAGCGCTTAATTTGACCGGAAATCCTAATTTATTTAATTTGAATTTTCTGAGCTAATTATTTGCATTATTATTTTCAGGGAAAATTTTGGAAACACAATTTGGGACATTTGGAGGACACCAAATAAATTCAAGACTCTCCAATTAGACATTTTAAATTTTAGTTGTATTGTAATTTTATTGTTTAGAACTTTTTTTACAAACTCTCGAGAATTTAGGGATTAAAGAGCAGCCTACACATACTTTGATATATTATGGTTGCTGCAACGTAATTGTAGAAGGGGCACATTCCCGTCAATTGTTAAAGGGGGTCTGGGACGTTTTTGAAGAAAGGAGAAATGNCANAGGTGTGGTGCTTCTAGCCGCCACTTGTTACTTGGCCCTTTAGGAATGATAAACTCGTTGATTTGTTTTAGTGGTTGCTCATTTATTTTTTTTGCTGGAGCTGATTCATTGATTGAGGTGANGCACATGGCCTGGCGNCATTATGNAGGAGGAAGACTACNCTGGTTGCAATTTGTTATTGAATGAAAGCAACACTTTTACATTTCTTTAATTTTGTTTAAACGCTGGAATCATGGGAGTTACTTTTATGTTTATTTTATTTTTTTTTATTATTGAATGCATGGTACATTTAATGCTTTGATGATTTAATTTCATTTGAATATGAAGGGTTACGGCTAGATCTCCCTAGTTTTAGAATGTCGTTGTCTGAACTGGCTAGTTGGAGACATCGTTTATTTAATTGCTTTTAGGATGAGATTAATTCATTTTTAGTGAAGTGTCACGGTCTGGATGGATTTAAGTAGGAAGCATATTCTTTTTATTTTCTTTTAGGAGAAGCTTATCTCTATTTGCTAGCTTAGTACTCTTTGCTAGAAGAGGCGCCGCAATTGTTTAGCTTTTAGAGAATAACACACGTACGATATAAGAGTGAGAGCTACAAGGTTCAAGTTGTTTTTTTTTGTGAAATTTCGTGATGATGTGCACCTAATTGTTCCATTATTTTTAGCTTAATCATTGCCTTTCAATATTAGATGTGTTTCCATGATGCTTTCTACTTCACTTTATTTTTCTGTTCAAGCACTTTAAGCGTTCACTTTAATGCTATCTATTTTGTTCGTTTGTGTTAATTTGATTGTGATTAAGTTAATGACCAACCGTTTCCATTCTTTCTTTGAAATCGTTTTTATATCTGTGTTTAATTATCTGTTTGCGTCAGTGTTTTGATTTTGTTTATCCGCATTCAGAAACTGTTCAACAACCCCCCTTCGTGTGAGACCTGATTCTCGAACCACAAATTGGTGCTTGAGAGACGACCTAGGAGTCACTTCCTAGCTATACTACATTTCTAATATACAATCAAATTTGTATGGGCTGCGACACCCATCAAAATTTTGGCGCCGTAGCCGGGGACCAATGGTTTGGTTTTAGGTCTTTTGTTGTGTTAGTGTGTGTTGTGTCTTGTCTTATGTTGTGAGTGTGATGTTCTGTTTTGTGTGTTCGTCATTGTGTGTTGCATTTAGGTAGCTTTAGTTGCATATTTTCATTGCATTCTTCTTTTCCCCCTTCTTTCATATGTCTACCTATTTTGGTTATGTGAATACTGCTTCTTCTACCTCTGTCTATGATTATGATTTTCCTTCTGGATCTAACTCTGATATTGCTTCTCATGCATATTCTGCTGACTTTTATGTTGAGAACAATATGACTCATCCTCCCATTCTTGAGAGTGCTCCTAGGGAGCCAGCTTCACTTAACGAGGATGATGTTCATTACGTTCTCCCCTCTGGACTGATACACTTGTTGCCTAAGTTTCATGGTTTTGCAGGTGAATGCCCACATAAACATTTGGAGGAGTTCCACACCATTTGCTCTTCAATGAAACCTCCTCATGTCCCGGTTGATCACATGTTCTTAAGGGCATTCCCACACTCATTACAAGAAGCAGCAAGGGATTGGCTTTATGGTCTTCCTCCAGGATTCATCACTTCTTGGGAAGATCTTAAGCATATGTTCTTGGATGAATTCTTCCCTGCTGAATCCGGTGGTGGAATTTGGGGATTAAAGGGCAACCATACATACTTTGATATATTATGGCTGCTGCAATGTAATTGTAGAAGGGGCACATTCCCGTCACTTGTTAAAGGGGGTCTGGGACGTTTTTGAAAAAAGGAGAAATGTCAAAGGTGTGGTGCTTCTAGCCGCCACTTGTTACTTGGCCCTTTAGGAATGATAAACTCGTTGATTTGTTTTAGTGGTTGCTCATTTATTTTTTTTGC
>NC_028351.1:27821836-27830807 GCF_000741045.1 Vigna radiata var. radiata | reverse complement strand
TTGTTATTGAATGAAAGCAACACTTTTACATTTCTTTAATTTTGTTTAAACGCTGGAATCATGGGAGTTACTTTTATGTTTATTTTATTTTTTTTATTATTGAATGCATGGTACATTTAATGCTTTGATGATTTAATTTCATTTGAATATGGAGGGTTACGGCTAGATCTCCCTTGATTGTCTTCCATCAAGGAACCACATTGGACCTCAAGAGGAAGAATGATCACCTATAATTTTGCTTCTATGGAAGGTAATCTATATTAATCCTTCTTTTCTTAACTAAAACATATTTACTTTGTTTTGTAGGACCTAAATAAGGCTAGAACATCATGAATTATCCAACCAAAGACTCCTTGCTTAAAAACATAATAAGAATGGTTGACTTAGCAATTGGAATTGGATGCAAATTGAATCTGGATCAGGTTTTGGCCCAGCTAAAACCCTTTTCCCGCCCAGCCACACGGAAGAAACATGCATTGCTGGCCTGTCTTGAAGCAAGGCACACATGCACCTGCCAGCTACTGTTTTTGCTTTGAATTACTTTGCTTTTGGAGGGAAATTGGGTCAGATTAAGGGTTCCTCTTCTTCTATAAATAAGAGGGCCATTACCTTGTAAAAAGGCACTTTAGAGCTTGAATGTTATGCTGCAGAAATGAATTTCAAGCTTTCCCTACTCGAGTCAATTATTCTCTTCACTTTCTTTACCCTTTCCTCTAGCTTCCTTCCATAGTGGGAAGGCCTTCTGAGCTGAGAGGGTAACACACACACTCCTACCATTTCCCAACACCGAAACATCACTGCATTCATCCATTTTCGCTGTTTCTCCAACGTGTTTACTGCAACACTCTGCATCTCGGCTAGTTGGCTGTTTGAAGATGATTCTCTCTGAATCCAGACCTCTACCAGCTTCCATCAAGTGGTATCAGAGCTGTGGTAGTCCACGCACCCATAGCTAAGTGTTTCTTTCATTTTTCTACTCCAATTTTATCCTACATGTGTTGTTCTGTTTTTCTGTCCATTGCAGTCTCTGTTTCATCCATTTTCTTTTTTGTTTTGAATTTTAATTGTATTTCCAGTTACTGTCTTCATGTTTAAAATGTTTAATTTTCATTTTAAACGGGGAATTTCATTTGTTTGAGTCAATTTCAGCTTTAAATTTCAATTCCCGTATTGTCCAGTCCTGTGCACTGTTTCATTGCAGTTTTAAATCTGTTTCTGTTTGGTATTCTGTTCTACTGGATTATTTCATTTTTAATTGATTTTCAAGTGCTAAACAAGCTGTATATATACCAAATAAGGCAATGAAGACTAGATCTCGCCTTGGTAATACAAGCTGAAGCATCAAAAACAAATCTGTTGTGTTTTCTGTTTGCAATTCTGCTACAGAATTTAATTATGGTTTGCAAACTTTGTATCTGTTTCCAGTGGTTTCTTTTGATTCTGGTGCCTTGCACAAGTTTGGTTAATGTTGTTGAATGTGTCTTGAGGAGTGGCAAACCAGAATAAGCAATGAAATGCAATATGCATAGCTTGGTTGCTTAAATCCTTGACAAATTCAGTAATCCAGTTTTGGAATTCTGGTTTTCCACCGTGCCACTTTGTTTGACTCTTATAATCTGAGTTCGATCATTCTAAGCTTCTTAATTCTTGCTTAGTTCTGTATGTTTACACTTTCTTGAGTTAATTCATTGTTGTCCAGCCTTTGAATCTTTGTAAAATTGAATTTGGATGGCTTGATGAAGCATTTTACTGCATAAATGGTACAGCAGTAGTGAATTTCGAAAATCTGCCACTTCTTTGCTGTTTTATAGCTTGAGCAAGTTTCAATTGATGGTTCAAAGTTGCTAGTACTGTTCATTTGGTCAAAACATGACTTATATGCAAATTTGCATTTGAAACCATCAATTTTTGGGTAAAAATGGAAGTGGAATGATGATTTTTGAGTTGCCAACAAATTATATTTCATTTTAAAGCTTGAACATACTCAAATTCATCAACCAAAGTTGCTTGGACTGTTAAAATTGAGTTTCAAAAAGTTATATTCGAAATTGGCTTCAAAACCACCAAATTCAATCATTTTTTTAGTGCAGTTTCAGTTTCAACCACTGTTTGACAATTTTGGTGCAAGTGTTATCTCTCTTGGATTGGAAAAAGCTGGTTCTATGATTTAGAACGAAAATAAATAAATAAAAGAAAAGATATCAAGTGTTAAAATGCTTAGAGAACCAATCAATCTAGTTTACAAGTCCCCAAAGTTAAAAGCACAAAATCTGAAACTCTTTGGGACATTTTATCAAATAGTTTTGAAAATTATCAAACAATTTGCAATTGGACTGAATTCTAAATTGCGTTTGTGTTTTTCTTGCTTTCTTAATCCACTTTACTGCTATTCATAGGTTCATTTAGTGTGCTTGTTGTTATTGAGTGTTGTTCCAATTGAATTCATCAACTTCTTTGACTTCTAATTGTTGTTCCAGTCTCTTTGATGACACTATTCTGGTGCAGATTTTTTTTTTTAAATTTGTTTGTGATGTTTTGGTGAATTATTTGGAGCTGGTGTGCAGTCTTATTGAGTCATCCAGCAGCAGAAATCCTCTCCTATTATGGTAGCCTTCTAGGAAGTGGATAGAGGATTGAAAGTGAAGCAAGAAGCAAGGCTTACTGCAGTTCAAAAGCTCACGGTCCTGCAGTTGATTTTGCCTCTGTCCAGCAGCATTTTATTCAGCATAAAAATCAACTCACACCTTGATTTTTAGTAGCAGACTGCAACAGCTGAAGCTTGAAGCTTACACTAGTTTTGGGCATCATTTTGAGCTTGTTTGAACCTTAATATCACATTTGAACATTGTAATAGTGCAAATTCGTTTTCTTAGTGTGGAAGTGTGTCAAGGGGCTCCAAGTGTCACTTGCACTTTCCTTAGGGCCATCTAGCATTTACATTCTTGCATCTTTATTGCTTTCTTTAATTTCTAGCTTAATCTTTTTGTTTTTAAGTCTCCGTGGTATATAGGATTGCATAGCATTTAGATAAACCTTCTTTTGTTTTTTTTTTTTTAGGATCATTTCATTAGCATTTAAAAACCTTTTGAAAGATTTTTATTTGGAAACTAAGGTAAAAGGAAATCTAAGGAAACTCTAGCTAGGAAGAACTTGGTTTCTAAGCTTGTCCACTTGTGACTCACCTCTTCTTCCTGGGAGCTACTTGGAATATTTTTACCTTTAGAATCTTTGTAGAAGTTTTTCACCAAAAACAAAGAAAGTTTGTGAAAACAATTTTCCACTCAATACTTGTCAAATTTTAGAAAACCTTGTGAAAACTCTTTTTTTCTCATTTGACAAGGATGAGTCAATCTAGTCTGCAAGGAAGTTTGAAACCCAATAGTGAGAGTTCACTAAGAGAGGAGTTTGAGCAAAAATTTCAACAAAGAGACAGAGAGATTAGTGAACTCAAAGACATGATTGGTCAACTTTTGGTCAATCAAAACAAAGGCAAAGGAAAAATAGGAGCTTCATCTAGGAGGAAAGACTATCATGGGGATACATTCTCTTCCCCAAGTGAAAATGAACAATATAGTAGTCATCACAATGATGATCACTATCAAATACCTCCTAGGAGAAATCATAGAGTTAGGGAGCATCACCCAAGAGAACCCAAGATTGATCTTCCTTCCTTTCATGGAAAGGATGATATAGAAGAATATCTAGAATGGGAAATGAAAGTTGAGCATTTCTTTGAATGCCACCAAATAGATGATGAGAGGAAAGTAACTGTTGGGTTGTCGCGGCCCATACAAATTTGATTGCATTGAGAAATGCAGTATAGCTAGGAAGTGACTCCTAGGTCGTCTCTCAAGGACCAACTGCGGTTCAGAATCAGGTCTAACACGTAGTGGGTGAAAGGATTGTGAATGCAGATGAACTAAATTAAAACACAGAATCATTAAAAGGAAAGAAAATATTAGACGCCTAACACTGTAACACAAATATCTAGCACAATTAAATTTGTTAATATGCATCACTAAATTAGAAACAACATAAAACTCAACTCAACAAACTTTATGAAATTAAATTAAAGCAAAAGAAATAAACAACACAAATTACCTTTAGCAATTAACCTATGACATCTACCAAATGAAATTAAATTTTCAAAATGGTCTAAGAACTCTCTTGACCGTGACACATTCTTCAAGCAATTAATAAAAATATTTTTTTTTCCAAACATTAGTTACCATGTAGCTGCTTCAAATGAGAATTTAAATTGTTTCTTCTTCTCGGTTCAAGCCTCATCAATAAGCACATATTAAACAAAAGATACATTGCCTAAGGAAATAAAATCAAAGTGTGCCAGGACGTGTCAATGTGTGCCAGCAAAGAATTGAACAGGAACATCCTTCTCTCTCAATTGGAATTGGAAATCCAATGAAAACTAAATAAAATCAACACCACCGTCCCAGCTCCAAAGGAAAGTAAGAATTGAAAGTTCCAGGGCATTTAATCACCCTACCCCACCGAATCATTTCTCATTCATCTACTAAATAAAAGTGAAAGCTAGATATCCTAAGCCACCAACAATGTCCCATCATTCCAAGCAAAATGGCTTCAAGCAAAATGCAAAGATCTGAATTGAAAAAAAAAAGAAAATGCAAGGAAACCCTTCTTCTAGACAATACCGTGCACCCACTAAATTAAGTCACCTTCAACAACTTTATCCAATAAAAAGAAAATGCAATGTTTCTTTTCCAGCCCCCAACGAACCAACTTGCAAACAAGTAGATGCATCTCTCAAACTCAATCACGGTACAACTCACCTACTCCCATCTAATCACCTTTTCATTCTTCAAAGTTAAATAAAAAAAATCAAAAGAAAGTAAACAAACACCAATTAGAAAATGTTGCAACAATTCCCTAGGAGTGTCACATTCCCTCTGACCGTGTGCTTTTTCATTCAAAGCAACTTCAAGAAAGTTAAAATAAAAAAGAACATTGTGGAGACTACTGGATCTCCGTCTCACAATCTATGCAATGTGTAAAATCCTTTTTCATTCAATAAAGAAAACTTAAAAATAAAACTAAACAAACCGTTGCAGCCAATGAATGGAAATTGTTGCACCACAATTTCAATCAACTATGCTTCCTCTTACGTGTAGCTTTTTCTTTGAAAAATAAGAAAAGAAAAATTGCTGGTAGAATAATAAAAAGAAACGGAACAGCTGGATGTGGCAGCTCTTCATTCAACCCTTATCCAAATACAAAGCCATGGTTCAAAGAAAAAAAAGCAATGCCAAAAAAAAAATGTTCCATTAGCTGGCCTCCAAGAAATTGCCGAGAGAATGAGGCAGCTCTCTCAAAAAGTGACGGTTGGACCTCTTAGATCCCTAGGACCCTGTGTCATCCAATGTGAGGGGGGGTCCACCCTAAAAAAATTTAAAACCCTAGGGCATGTGTCCTACAAAATTGGGCTTCTACAAAATTTTCACTAAAAAGCACCCAATGTACACAAGCTTGTCTGAAAGTTTAATCAATTAAAATTACAATACAACTAAAATTTAAAATGTCTAATTTGAGAGTCTTGAATTTATTTGGTGTCCTCCAAATGTCCCAAATTGTGTTTCCAAAATTTTTCCTGAAAATAATAATGCAAATAATTAGCTCAGAAAATTCAAATTAATTAAAATTAGAATTTCCGGTCAAATTAAGCATAATTAGGANAAATTAAGCATAATTAGGAAAAACGGGAAAATACCGGACAATTAAGCACAATTCCCTGATTAATTCTAGCACAATAAACTAAGTGAAATCAATAAAATATCGGCTCATCAGTAACCATGGCTTCACTAAGCTTTCAAGGATATGCTCTATATTGGTGGACAGCCTTTGTCAAGGATCTTAGGCTAAAACATTTACCTCCCATTAGGTATTGGAATGAGTTAAGGTCTGCCTTAAGAAGAAGGCATGTTCCAACCTACTATGATAATGGACAAGCTCCATAAACTCCAACAAAGAAACATGAGTGTTGAAGAATATCAACAAAAAATGGAGTTACTCATGTTGAGAGCTGGGATTTGAGAAGAACCAAGAATCAAAATTGCTAGGTTCCAAAGTGGACTCAACTATGACATAAGAGATAAGGTAGAACTTTTACCTTACAATGATCTCAATAAGGTAGTCCAACTTTCTATGAGAGTGGAGGAACAACTCAAGAGGAAAAGCTCTACTAGGAAAGATTACCCTACTAATTCTAACCATAAGAAAGAATACAAGAGGGAGGGTAGTCTATCTAAATCAAGATATGAAGGGTCTAGAGAAAAAGGAAAGGCCAAAGAACCTTCAAGGGAACATAAGAGTAAGGAGAATAAGTGTTTTAGATGTGGGGAAAAAGGGCACTATGCAACCGAGTGTTGCAATAGAAGGTCAACTTACATTCTTGAGCATGAGAGTGAAAGTGAGGGTTCTTCATATAGTGAGTCTGAAACATCCACTTCGGAAGAAGAAGCTTTACCTTGTGATGGTGATTTACTCATGGTAAGAAGACTCTTAGAAGGAAAGCATGTTGAACTAGAACAATCACAAAGAGATAACATATTCCACACAAGATGTAAAGTCCTTGAAAAGACATGTTCAATGATTGTGGATAGTGGTTCTTGTTGCAATTGTTGTAGTTCAAGAATGGTGGAAAAGCTAGGCCTAACTAATACTCCTCATCCTAAACCTTATAAACTTCAATGGATCAAAGAGGATGAAGGAATAGTATTTAAAGAACAAGTAACTGTACCCATCTCCATTGGAAAATATGAAGATCAAATTGTTTGTGATATAGTACCAATGGAAGCTGGGCACATATTACTTGGAAGGCCTTGGCAATTTGACAAGCAAGCTTTACATGATGGAGTCACCAACAAAATCACCATTCAACACAAGGAAAAGAAAATTGTTTTGTGTCCTCTTACACCTTCTCAAGTAAGAGAGGATCAAATAATNCTTAAAAAGAAGTTGGATGGAGAAAAGAAAAAGGAAGATAGGAAAGAGAAGAAGGAGAAGAAATTGAGCTTGGTAAATAATGCTTCAACCAAGGAAGTTGACCAACTTCAAACTTCAAAAGTTTCTAAAAGTCTTTTACTTGGACAACCTCATTTTCTCCTCTATTGTAAGGAAGCATTAGTTTTAATAATTTGATGACATATTTCCTAAAGAGGTACCAAATGGGTTACCACCTTTGAGGGGAATAGAACATCAAATAGATTTGGTACCTGGGGCAAGCCTNCCTAATAGGCCAGCCTATAGGACCAACCCCATGGAAACAAAAGAAATAGAGAAACAAGTCAATGAATTGTTGAATAAAGGGTGGATCCAAAAGAATCTAAGTCCTTGTGTTGTACCTGTGTTGTTGGTTCCTAAGAAAGATGGATCTTGGAGGATGTGTATAGATTGTAGGGCCATCAACAACATAATTGTTAAATATAGGCATCCCATTCCTAGATTGGATGATATGTTGGATGAATTACATGGAGGAAGCATATTCACCAAAATTGATCTCAAAAGTGGTTACCATTAAATAAGAATTCAAGAAGGAGATGAATGGAAAACTGCTTTTAAGACCAAATTTGGTTTGTATGAATGGTTAGTCATGCCCTTTGGCTTGACCAATGCTCNAAGTACATTCATGAGGTTAATGAACCATGTCCTTAGGGATTGCATAGGGAGGTTTGTGGTGGTCTACTTTGATGACATTTTAATCTATAGTCAAGGTCTTCAAGAGCACTTAAGACATGTCAAACAAGTTTTGTTTATTCTTAGAGAACATCATCTCTTTGCCAACTTTGATAAATGTACTTTTTGTCAAGAAAGTGTGATTTTCCTTGGATTCAAAGTTGGAAAAGAAGGTGTACATGTTGATCCTGAGAAGATCAAAGAAATACAAGAATGGCCAACCCCAAAAACAATAGGAGAAGTAAGAAGCTTCCATGGGCTTAGAAGATTTGTGAAAGATTTTTCCACCATAGCTACCCCTTTGAATGAATTGGTCAAAAAGGATGTTCCTTTTATTTGGGGTGACAAACAAGCCATATCCTTTGAGACCTTGAAAAATAAGTTAACTCATGCACCCATTCTAGCCTTGCTTGACTTTTCCAAAGCTTTTGAACTAGAATGTGATGCATCTGGGGTAGGAATAGGAGTTGTCTTGATTCAAGAAGGTCACCCAATAGCATACTTTAGTGAAAACTTAGGGGACCTACTTTAAACTATCCTACCTATGATAAAGAATTATATGCCCTCATTAGAGCTTTAAAGACTTGGGAGCATTATTTGGTAACTCGAGAATTCATCATACATACTGACCATGAATCTCTCAAGTATCTTAAGGGGCAAGGAAAGCTAAACAAAAGACATGCCAAGTGGGTGGAATACTTGGAGCAATTTCCCTATGTCATCAAACACAAGAAGGGGAGTACTAATGTTGTTGCGGATGCATTATCTAGGAGACATGCATTATTAGTAACTCTAGGATCACAAATATTAGGATTTGATGACATAAGAGAATTATATGAGAATGATGAAACATTTGCATCCACTTATTCATCATGTCTTAAGAAGCCTTTTGATGGATTCTATCTTTCTNAGGGGTATCTTTTTAATAAAGGAAAACTTTGTATACCCCAAGGATCCATTAGAAAACTTCTTATTAGAGAGATTCATGGAGGAGGACTCATGGGCCATCATGGAGTTGACAAAACTCTAAACATTTTGAAAAATAAATTCTATTGGCCACACATGAGAGTTGATGTTCAAAGGCATTATTTAAAGTGCATAGCTTGTTTACAAGCTAAGTCAAAAGTTATGCCTCATGGATTCTATACACCTCTTCCAATAGCTAGTACCCCTTGGGAGGACATAAGCATGGACTTTGTTCTAGGATTGCCAAGAACTCAAAGGGGGTATGATTCTATATTTGTGGTGGTAGATAGGTTTAGTA
>NC_028351.1:27819767-27821181 GCF_000741045.1 Vigna radiata var. radiata | reverse complement strand
AAAGCGGAGTTTATCAAGAAATTACATGAGAAGGTTAAATTCCAAATTGAAAAACAAACTCAAAAGTATGCGGAATACAACAACAAAGGGAGAAAGAAAATAATTTTTGAAGAAGGAGACCTAGTTTGGCTTCATTTGAGAAAGGAAAGATTTCCTTCTCAACAGAAGTCCAAACTTAGTCCAAGAGGAGATGGTCCATTCAAGGTGATCAAAAGAATAAATGATAATGCATACATATTAGACCTTCCTGAAAGTTATGGTGTCAGTCCTACTTTTAACATCTGCGATTTAATTCCTTTCGTAGGAGATTATCAACAGGATGAAGCAGATCTGAGGATAGATCCTTTTCAAGAGGGAGGGTCTGATGGAAGACCATCAAGAAACCACATTGGACCTCTTACTAGAGCCATGGCAAAGAAGATTCAAGAGGAAGAAGGATCACCTATCATTTTGCTTCTATGGAAGGTAATTTATATTAATCCTTCTTCTCTTAACTAAAACATATTTACTTTGTTTTGTAGGATCGAAATAAGGCTAGAACATCATGAATTATACAGCCAAAGACTCCTTGCTTAAGAATGGTTGACTTCCAAATGGTTGACTTAGCAATTGGAATTGGATGCACATTGAATCTGGATCAGGTTTTGACCCAGCCAAAACCCTTTTCCCACCCAGCCACACGGAAGAAACATGCGTTGCTGACCTATCTTGAAGCAAGGCACACAGACACCTGTCAGCTAGTGTTTTTGCTTTGAATTACTTTGCTTTTGCAGGGAAATTCGGTTAGATTAAGGGTTCGTCATCTTCTATAAATAAGAGGGTCATTACCTTGTAAAAAGGCACTTTAGAGCTTGAATGTTATGCTGCAGAAATGAATTTCCAGCTTTCCCTGCTCTTGAGTCAATTATTCTCTTCACTTTCTTTACCCTTTCCTCTAGCTTCCTTCCATAATGGGAAAGCCTTCTGAGCTGGGAGGATAACACACACACTCCTACCATTTCCCAACACCGAAACATCACTGCATTCATCCATTTCTGCTATTTCTCCAACGTGTTTACTGCAACACTCTGCATCTCGGCTAGTTGGCTGTTTGGAGATGATTCTTTCTGAATCCAGACCTCTGCCAGCTTCCATCTGTTAGTAAAATGATGAAAATGAAGTTTTGATGAGGCCCAAATCAAGTCAAGATTTATCAAGATTCATGAAGATCCTTTGAAGACTTATTTTGGTTATGAAAAGCTTCTGTAATAATTGTAGTTTAATTGTTTAGGACTTAGATTTGTAGTAGGTTTTGATTCTTGTACCTTTATACTTTGTATTTGCTGTTTAGAATCAAAACTTCTCCGTTTTAATCGATTAATCCCTGATATAATCGATTAAAATCGCTACAGAAGCCAAAACCCAATCAGCTTTG
>NC_028351.1:27814779-27816272 GCF_000741045.1 Vigna radiata var. radiata | reverse complement strand
ATTTTATTTTACCTTGATGTTTTCTAACTTACTCAGTTGAGTTTAATGTCCATTTGTTTTAATTTAGTTATTCGCATTCGCAAAAACACTTTTCAACCCCCCCTTTTGTGTTAGACTTGACTGTGAACCGCAGTTGGTCCTTAAGAGACGACCTAGGGGTCATTCCCTAGCATTATACTGCATTTCTAAATTGCAATCAAATTTGATTGGGCCGCGACACCCATCAGTGGTTTCTAAACTCTTACAAATTGTTTCTTTGTGATTGTAATTTGTAATTGTTTTGTGCTTAGTGAACTGTTTATCTCCGTTTGAGATAAGCGACTGGACGTAGAATTGGTAAGATCCGAACCAGTATAAAATTCATCTGTGCAAATTTCTCTCAACCTTACTCTTTTATTTATATTTATTATTTGCATAGTATGTTAAATTGAGTAGAAGTTAAAAGGCACGCGTTTGTTTTAAAAACCCTCTTGGATTGTTATTCCACGCTAACAATTCCGCTGCAGTCGATTCTAACAATCGGCATTAGAGCTCGCTTTGATAGTCATTCAAATGGCCGAATCATATCAAACCTTTGCAGAGGGTGCCTCTATCAATAGACCACCTTTATTCACAGGTGAAAACTATGCATTCTGGAAGGTTAGAATGCAAATCTTTATTGAGTCTATTGATTGTGAGATTTGGGATGTTATTGCATCTGGTTCGCCTATTCCTACTAACAATTCGCAGGAACCAAAGCCCCGTGATAAGTGGACCATTGAGGAGAAGAAAAGAATTCAAAATGACGTGAAAGCCCGAAATATAATTGCATCTGCTCTAACTGTTGACGATTTTTACAGGGTCTCTGTTTGCAAAACCACTCAAGAGATGTGGGATGTACTCAGAGTAACTCATGAAGGAACAGATGATGTTAAGAGGGCGAGAAAGAACACGTTGATCCAAGAGTACGAAATGTTCAGGATGAAGCAAGGAGAAACAATTTTAGATGTTCAGAAATGCTTCACCAACATTGTCAATCATCTCATTGGTTTAGGTAAGTCATTTGAAAATGATGAACTTAATATAAAAATTTTGAAATCTTTAGACAGGTCATGGCAACCAAAAGTGACTGCAATTTCTGAGTCACAAAATCTCAACACAATGACTATGGCGGCATTATTTGGAAAGTTGAGAGAGCATGAACTTGACCTTGGAAGACTAGATGAAGAAGAAGCAATGGCAAAAACAAAGAAAAAGAGTCTAGCCTTAAAATCTGAGGTAGAAAGGAGCAAAAGCAAAATAGAAGATGAAGACTCAAAAGAGGAAGAAAATCTAAGACTCATGATAAAAAGGCTCAACAGGTTCATGAAATCAAAAGATAAAGGAAGATTCAAAGTTGAAAAGAAAGAAAATTAATAATCCTCTTCAAAATATAGATGTTATGGTTGCGGAGAAAGGGGGCACTTAAAAGCGGACTGCCCAAATCAAAAGAAGAGTGAAGAAGTAAAAGAAAA
>NC_028351.1:27791848-27814264 GCF_000741045.1 Vigna radiata var. radiata | reverse complement strand
GATTTTGAAAATATTTCTGAGGAAAATAAAAATTTAAAATCAAATTTTGAAACTATTCTTGAAGAAATAAAAATTTGAAAAATAAAATTTTATTTTTTGAAAAAGGTAAACATATTAGTAGTGATGAATGTGTTTCTTGCGGAAATTTTAAGAAACTACTAAACAACACAACCTTAGCATAATCCAGTAAAAATAATGAGAATAAGGTTTTTAAAAATAAGTATGTTCCTAAAATTAAAAATAAGCATAATAATAGAANCCGTAGAACATGGGTAGAAAAAGGAACAACTTATAGGAACACAAACTTTATATCATGCTTTTATTGTATGAAAAAAGGTCATACTTCAAATAAATGTAAAATTAAGCATTATGGTGTTCCAAGTGGTAGATATATTTGGGTTGTAAAATGGTCTCAATTATTTTTTATATAACCCAAAGGACAGTGTTTAATTTTTTTTTTAAAAAAAATATTTTAGAATTTTTTTTGGAAAAAAAAATTTTAAGATTTTTTAAAAATATTTTAATTTTGGAAAAACAAAATTTGAGAAAATTTTATTCCAAGCATGTTGTCTTTGATAAAATTGTGGACCTTGAGGTAAAACCTCTTGAGTCAGTTGAATCAGATGCAGGTAATAATGAAGACTTGCAGAAGACAGCAACAAAAGAGAAGAATGATGACAATCCCCAAGACAAAGATCTTAACAAAATATCATTGCACAACGAATTTGGAGATATATCAAAATGGGTAAACATTAGAAGAGATCTATGATTTTTAAAGATCTCTTATGATTGAATTTTTTTTCATTTCATTTTGTGCATTTTTGAAAATTTAGCCATTTTTTTGTATGCTTTAAAATTCCTATATTATATGGTTCAATGTATGATTTTTTTTTAAAAAAATAAATAAATAAATAAAATCTTTATCCTAAAATTATATATTTTAAATCTCCTATTTTGTATGTTTGAATAAATATTTAAATTTGAAATATATTGGGCTCATATACATACATGCTTTTATTAAGGGGGAGTATTATCTTAGGGGGAGAACATGAAACACAGCTTTTTAATTATGATAAAAAAGGGGGAGAAAATATCTTAAAGCTTATTGTTATTCACTAATGCGCTTGTCTTTCATGAGTTGTGTTCTTACTCAGATTATTACTAAAAGCTTTAATTCAAAGGAGTTTTTTATCATCATCAAAAAGGGGGAGAATGTTAGCAAAATGATGAAAATGAAGTTTTGATGATGTCCAAATCAAGTCAAGATTTATCAAGATTCATGAAGATCCTTTGAAGACTTATTTTTGTTATGAAAAGCTTTTGTAATAATAGTAGTTTAATTGTTTAGGACTTAGATTTGTAGTAGGTTTTGATTCTTGTACCTTTATACTTTGTATTTGCTGTTTTGCATCAAAACTTCCCCGTTTTAATCGATTAATCCNTGATATAATCGATTAAAATCGCTACAGAAGCCAGAACCCAATCAGCTTTGGAATAATCGATTAAAGCAAGTTTTAATCGATTAATCCTGAGAATAATCGATTAATACTAGCCGTTGGATGTTTCTGATTTGAAAAACTAGCCNTTGTACTTATTTTAATCGATTAACACTAATATTAATCGATTAAATGCGTTAAATGGCTAGTTTCGTAGAATGGAAGAGTTTTTGCTTGAGTCTATTTATAGGCTCTCTTTATCCATCAACAACAACTCTTCCCTTGTGCTAAAACACTCAGAACTCTTTGAGAAGTGTGTGCTCTTGCTCAGCTAAGGAAACTCTTGTCTGTGGTGTTGGTACATTGCAACTACGGTGAAAGAGGAATAGTTGGTTCATCCTTGGTGCGTCTGAGGAGGTGTTTGGAAGAGGATCATCCTTCGTGAAGTATTCGGAGGAGGTGTTTCATCCTTCGTGAAGTATTCGGAGGAGGTGTTTCATCCTTCGTGAAGTATTCAGAGGAGGTGTTTCATCCTTCGTGAAGTATTCAGAGGAGGTGTTTCATCCTTCGTGAAGTATTCGGAGGAGGTGTCTCATCCTTTGTGAAGATTCAAAGGAGGTGCAGGTTTATCTCTTGTGGTATCAAGAGAGGTGGTTTCTAAACTTTTACAAAGTATTTTTCTTTGTGATTATTATTTGTAATTGTTTTGTGATACTGGATTGTTTATCTCGGTTTGAGATAAGCGATTGGACGTAGGATTGGTAAGATCTGAACCAGTATAAAAATCATCTGTGCAAATTTCTCTCAACCTTACTCTTTTATTTATATTTATTATTTGCGTAGTAAGTGAAATTGAGACGAAATTAAACGTTTGAATTAAAAACTCTCTTGGTTTGTTATTCCACGCTAACAATTCCGCTGCAGCCGATTCTAACACCATCATCCCTAGTTTTAGAATGTCGTTGTCTGAACTGGCTAGTTGGAGACATCGTTTATTTAATTGCTTTTAGGATGAGATTAATTCATTTTTAGTGAAGTGTCACGGTCTGGATGGATTTAAGTAGGAAGCATATTCTTTTTATTTTCTTTTAGGAGAAGCTTATCTCCATTTGCTAGCTTAGTACTCTTTGCTGGAAGAGGCGCCACAATTGTTTAGCTTTTAGAGAATAGCACATGTACGATATAAGAGTGAGAGCTACAAGGTTCAAGTTGTTTTTTTTGTGAAATTTCGTGATGATGTGCACCTAATTGTTCCATTAATTTTAGCTTAATCATTGCCTTTCAATATTAGATGTGTTTCCGTGATGCTTTCTACTTCACTTTATTTTTCTGTTCAAGCACTTTAAGCGTTCACTTTAATGCTATCTATTTTGTTCGTTTGTGTTGATTTGATTGTGATTAAGTTAATGACCAACCGTTTCCATTCTGTCTCTTATGACTCAATTAAGTATGAAAATAACAGTTTTTAATATCAAACTTATGACTCTCTTTAAGCTCATTCTATGTCATAAAGGGTGTGTTTTAATATCAAACTTAAGTATGAAAATAACAATTTTTAGACCGTTATCAAAAACACAGTACAACTGAACAATCATTGTATTAGTAATGAAATCAAGATTGTATCTGGGTTCCTATCAGTAATGTAATGAACAATTTGAAGAGTAATAAAGGAAAGAGAACATGCATGCATGGAAACAGTAAGGCCATAGGTTAAAGAAGATAGTTAAAATAAGGTGAACCTTTTGCAATAATTACAAAGGTGGAAAACAAAAACAGAAAAAACTTAAGTTTTTAGTGCACCGTAACATTCTTATATCAATTGTGGTCTTTAGGGAAAGGTAATGCCTAAATACTCCACAATTATGTCATGAAAATTAGTGAAGAAGTGAGGAAAAAATTGAAGCCCAACCGGTGATAGGCTCTTCTTCCAACACTAACCGAATTAAAAAGGATGGCAACACAATAGAGGAAATTAGAAATGCGAGCAAGTAGACAAATATAACAACATAATTCAAGATGAAAACAAAAAAATACCTCAACCCCACTGTTAACGGATTGGCAAGCGTATGAAATCGTATCATGTAATAATAAATGGTAAGTCCAAGTATCATTTTCCAAAGAGACTCGAAAGGCCTTATCGTTCGTGTGAATTAAGATCGTAAGACTTGAAAATAGAAATTAATTAATTGGATGTACTAATAAAATATAAACATGTAAAAGAGATTGATTCAATTGACAAGAAGAAAACAATGGATGAATGAAGTTGTTGGGGGTTTACAATTTCATCTTATCCGCTCTCTCTTATTTACTCCTCTTTGATTTATTAGTTTGATTAATTAATTGTCATGCAACTTTCTTAGCCTACCCTTAACCCGATCCCTCGGTGAAAAGAGCCTAATACTAATTACTGGCTTGCTATCCCTAGTCTCCCCTGACAATTAATACAACATTATAGAGCAGAAGTTATAAACAATTGATCGTCCTACCCCTATCCCTAGGTGGTATTGCTTAATCAAGGAATTACTCACCAGTTCATGACATTATTGTACGTCGCTGTATTAATAAAGACAAACATCAATTATCGAATGAGTTAAACAATAAAGGCATTAAGCACAAATGAGAACCCAACAATTAACAATCAAAGCATATGGAAACCATATAAATAAACAAGAGTTTCAATAAAAGAGAGTATCAAAAGATTACATTGTTTCCCCCAACAACAATAGGGTTTAGTTCACNATTGNCATGGTGAANCTAGATGAAAAATGGATGAAGAATGGAAAAGCAAACCCTAGAAAAGATGAAAAGGAGCCTAAGCATCCAAGACATCCTCTCCAGAGAGTGAAATTAGGTCTGGCCGCCCCCTTCTGTCAAAAGAATGCATCTAAACTCGCAACAGGGCTATTTATAGGTGAGGAGTGCAACAGGAAAGAGGCCCAAGCCCAGCAGACAACTGGGCGACGGAACAAGTGTGGCACCCGACGGTTTCCCACAAATCGCACTACCGCCTGGCGGTATGGGTCTACCGCCCGACGGTTTCCCTCAAATCGCAAAACCGCCAAGCGCCTACGTCAGGTGCCTACTCCTCGCCCTGGACCGCCCGGTGGTGGAATTTGCCGCCCAGCGGTACATCGACTCCTCAATTCTTCAATTTTCTTCTCTTTTCTTAAGTCTACGACCTTTATCTTCAACTCTATTCTTCACTTTCTCAAAAATGCTACAAAACAATGCAAAACAAGCATAATATTGCTAAAAACAACTTTTGACTTTCTACAGACTCATTTGTTGAGTTTTGCTTGATTTTAAGCTCATTCCAAGTAGTAAAGGGAGTAATTTGGTCTAAAATGACATGAAAATAACTGTTTTTCAACCTACATCACCCACGTTGCCTTTCTATGCTCAATGCTTTCCTCAAATTCTCCTCTCGCTTCTCAACTTCAAAGAAGACAATCAAATGTGCTAACTGTTCTCGTTTTAGAATCTCCTCAGTTTCAGCTAGTTCTTGCGTCAGCAGGTCGAACTTTGAATTCCATTCTTTCTTCTCAATCAATAGTAGGCCCATGTTGTACTGTTAGTCGAAAATCTATGAAAAAAATGAAAGAAACAAAATAGTTTATCAGTGAACAATCATCATAAACAAAATAGTTCATCAATGAACAATCATCAGAAGCAAAAATAATTCATCAATGAACAATCAACAGGGAGATGACATTATCTCTACAATATACAGAAACTCTGCAACCAAAAATATTTTAGAAACTATGATGCAGAGGCCACCCAAGGAATTTGCTTTTTTACATAATGATATGTTTTTGTACTTCTATATATATTAAGTATACAATACGTGTTCGGACTTCATTTTGATATCATAAGAACGTTTGCATAACAACTAGCTTTTAATGAGTTGGAAACATTGAATTAGCAGGTTTGAGGGAAATTAATGAAACCAAGAGTCAGAATTACAATCTGTAATAGAATGACATGAATTACCATATTCCTACTGCACTAAGTTTCTCAACCTATTTATCATTTGACTCGAAGCTCCAATCTTCAAAATTACTCCCTTAAGTCCTTAATATATAAAGGGCATAGTTTAGAAAAATTGGTTCATCCAAAGTCAAAACCATGTCATAATTCCAGTCACTGTTGTATCAACCATTGATATTAAATAGCATAAAATGATTTGCCTTCATCACTCTATTAACTACAACAATTGTTTCAATAGGTTTCTGTTGCAATCCACACTTCAACTGCAGTTACAATGTCACAGTTTTTGAAGTCTTTACAACTGCATTGCAACAAAAATCACAGCCACATTTTCCAGTAATTTCTCTAACACATCAAGGGCTTGTTTTAGGGATAATCGGGGAATCTAAACAAAGCTACTTGCTCTCAAGCTGCTACTTAAATCAATAAAAAATGTTCTTTCTCTAAATTACATAAGCACCAATAGGTATGTTAATATCAATATTAATAACATTATTAACCGACTACAACTATAGATTCAAATTAATCAATCATAAATATCAAGCTCTAAACGCCAATCAATCATAAATTTAAACAAAATGTTATCCTTAAAAGCTAAACAAAAATCATAAACATATATGGTTTTGCGCTATGGCTTGAACAAAAAACACAAAACTCTATAAACGCGCCTCAGATCAATATCGGTGAAAATTCGCAAAACCTTCACCGAGTCTAACCTCTCTTTTGAGCTTCGAGACCTTCTCGATGAGCGTTTCATGGTCCTTCCTCTGCATCACACTTTCATCCAGCAATCCTAACTCCGTGAATCGTGTCCAGTCCTCTGCGCTACTCGTGTTGAACCCCACCCCTACGGTGGTTTCGGTGAGAGACCCCAACGGCGGCGACGGCGGACCGTCGGCGACTACCTTTTCCTTCGCAGAGGCGGAACCCATCGCACCACCACCTCGGTGCAGCGTGAAAGGCATAGTGGCATTCAGCCACATCCTTTTCTATGGAGTTAACATTGCACCGTAACCGAAAATGGCAGAAGCGATCGTGGAAAATGAAACGACGGTTAGGGTTTCAAGGGAAGAAAAGAGGAGGGAGGGATCGTGGTTAGTTTGAGGGAAGTATGAAATTTTAGAAATTGAAAAAGGTTTAAACGTGATGTGAAATATAAGTGTATACTTTGAAGAGTGTACATCGATTTGGATTTTAATATAGAAAGATTTGACTGAATTTTTGAAAAAATATTAGTGATAATAAAATAAAATAAAAAGATATGAAAATAAAAACAAAATAAATCTTATTTATTGAAGTTTTTATTTTAGGGCATTCTAGAAGTTAATAAAATTATAAAAACAAATAATTAGAGATATAATATAGATATTTACTTAATACCGTAAATGGTAAATAAATTTATATTTACGTTATTATCTCAAATTGGTTAGATGTTTATAGGAACACAGATATATGGACATGCCATGCATAAATCCGAATTGTAAAAAAATAAGAAAAAATAAATTTTTAGTTAAATTGGGTTTAGTTGGAAAGTTCATGAGTAAAATCTTGTTTAATATATAGTTGTGGAAGCTAGGTTTAAATATTTATAAACAATATATACTTGTTAAAAAATTTATCAAAAACTTTCAAATTTAAACTAAGTATAGTTGTGGCTTAAAAGGATTCACGAAATTTTCTCCACATATCCAACTTTAGATGGGAGCACTCAGATTAACCATGTGATTTAAATTTCATTTTTTTTTTACTTTTTGCATTGTGTTTTTACGGTAATGTATTTGTTCTCTATACATTTTTATAATTGGAGAATTTTTAGACATTATATTTTGTATCATCAAAGTTTTTATCCTTAAAATGTAACAAGATGATTTTTTTCCTAGTTAAATTCTCAAACTTAAAAAATTATAAATATAATTATTCTCAACTGACATTAATCACTCTTTTATATGATATATCTTTTTAATGAATTAACGTGTGATTATCTTTTTTTCTCGTTTTCTCCTTCTATAATATATATTTTGAAGAAATTGAAGTTAGTATTACATTTAAGTTATTGAATAAAACTTTTAAATTTGACTAGTTTGAGTATTCAAAACCATTCATGATTTTGTAGTCAACTTAACTAGTTATGTATTCTAAACAATTTCTGGTTTTCCCAGTCAACCTAACTAGTCCAAATTAACTCATTCTTGGTTGTTAGTATTTTAATCACTCCTAATTGTTGAGATTGTTGACAATACAAACTCTATATCAATCTGGTTTTTGATGATTGCAACACATTGCTTAATAACAATACATAAGTTCCAGGATTACATGTTCAGCTGATATAACAAACTAGACTGAGCAATGTTTTTGTTGAACATGTTTTGTTGATTTGCAATGTGTATTCCTATGATTGATTATGTGTTACATGTATGGAGCATGCTTGTATTGAAATGTGTGATAAAATGATTTTGATTACTTATGCACATTTCTGAAAAAGAGATCACAAGCACTTTTATGAACTTATATTTGTTGTGACAAAGGTCTAGTTCAGTCGAATACATTGGTAATGGATTCGACTATGCTAAAATCTTTGTACAGATTTTGTGAACTTGTGCTTGATGAGATTTTAAGTTGAAAAGAATTTCAAAGTGTTTTTTCATGTGGCATTCGACAGTGTGGATCACATATTCGGCTGTATTGCTGTTATATTTGGAATTCTGTTATGCCTACTTGCTCTAACGGCTATATTTTTCAAAAGTTAGTTAAGATTGACTGACTGGGTCAACTGTCTTAAATGTGCATTGATTTGGTTGACTGAGGAGCCACTCTGTTGGCTGTCTGTTATAACTGTTTTAATACAGTCGACTGTATTAGTAGACTATTCGATTGAGAATGACAAAAAACTATAAATAGGACAAAACATGAATTGTTCTGAAGACTTTTGCGATCTAACATATTCATTGTCCTGTTTCAGAGAAAGTTCTCAGTTTTGGAAGCTCCAAGAATTCTCCAAGAAGACGGTGATGATCTTTCTTGAGAGAGATTCAGATTGAAGAGTCTTTTGCGCACACTATTTGATCAACATTTGCACAAATAAGGTGCTTTTGGTTTGATCTTGATAGGCTTGGCATCCTTTGAAGACTGCTGTATTTGACTGAAGGCTCGACAACCTGTGAAGTCTGTTGTGATAGGCTCGACAACCTGTGAAGCGTGCTGTGATAGGCTTGAAATCCTGTGAAGAGTGCTGGTTACACATTGAGGATTGTTCGACGTGGGTTCAGATTGTAGAAGAGGGTATTCTTGCTGCAATTCTGGTTTTGTGTGTGCAACTATATTTGGTTTTGGGTTAGAGAGGAGATTTATATTTTTGCATAGTGCTTCTATAAATTCCTTGTTGTAAAAACCGCAACCATTATAGTGCATTTGCTTCCAAGATTGGAAGGACACTAGATGTAGGCATTGTTGGCCGAACCAGTATAAAAACCAGTGTTTAATTTTCTCTATCCCTGCACTCTGTAATTCAGTCGACTTTAATTGTTCAACAGTCAACTACGTTTTTCCGCTGCATTGAATTTTTCATTACTTGCATTTCAAGGAAAGATCAAAAGCTTTGAATTTTCATACCAAGATTGCAAAAAAAATTTGTTTTTGAACTTAACACCAATTCACTCCCCTCTTGGTGTAAAACGAAGCCAACCTGTTTCCTAACACTGATATACTATAAGTTCTTTATCTAAGGCAAAGTGTCCCTAGGGTTTCATTAATAAGATATATTCCTTACAAGCAAGAGTGCAGATGAAGCAACGCTCAATCCTATAGCTAATGATTAGATCTTAATCTTTCCCGTAGGATAGTTCAGTGAACTTTAAACCATAGGATAGGAAAGGAAACAAGCAATGGACCAATTCAATAATATAATGAATTCCTCATGTTCCGTAATCAGATATTAATAGGCGAAGGTATTGACTCGAGCTGCTATCTGCTCACCATTCCTCTATTCGAGCTATAAATCCACGAGAATCATGGATTATTGAGAATAGAGGTTTCTCACCATCCCATGGGTCTTCCTACCCGTGAAAAAACGAGTTTTTGCTTAGTGACATCGAGGTCCTGGTTCTATTCAAAAGTAGCAAGAAAGTGTAGTGAGGTAGGTTTGAAATCTCACTTCCTACGTTCCTTCATTCTCCTGTACTAAAAAGAAAGTGTCATTCAACAATTGTTACAGTCCTTCCCTTGGGACTGCTAACTTTAAGACAACATTCTCTAAAGAGGTCTTGATAGAGCTTGTGTTAACGCCTTGATTTTGCAACTTAAATTCGATTTCTTCGCTCAAAGGAAGTTTACTTGTAGCAAGCGTAACGTAAGCGCTTACAGCCAAGTCAGCTTGGTGTTTCAAGAAAGAGACAAAGATGGAGTCTCCCGCGGGAAAGAAGCGCAGGACTGGCTTTGATTGCTTGTTAGAAGAAGGAACAGAGTAGCTCTCCCAATAGTACGTATTCTTTTTCTAGTCTTGGGGAAGGAAATGAAATGCTATCACTTAGCTTGAGTAAAGCCCATTAGTAGTAATGCCTAAGGCAACATTAAGAATTATATTCCATTCCTCCTATTGTCCCTCTCCTTTTAGTCTAGCTCACATCCCTCTCACTTTGTTCGAGCGATTTCATACTGGTCGAGCATCTTCAATCTTCATAGCAAGAGTTCCTTCGTACCTTGCTTTAAAGCGATATTATGTCTTTCAGTGCAAGGAATGAAGAAGTTTGAGTTCATCTCTGCCGTAACTCGCCTCTCGATATTCTCGGTGAAAGCATTTACATGTGGTGGGTTGCTTATGGTGAAAAGATTTCTGAAGTAATCCAATAAAATTGACTTTTCCTGGATCCGTCTGCCACTCTCCCGAAGCATCCCGAATGCCATGTATACTATTGCATTTTTGTCGCTGGGAGGCTTTTTTATGGAAGTCCTCAGTCTTTCTGTCACCTGCCTTAACCCAGACTGCCCTTGAACGTTGTGGTTGACAATTCAATCCTGACTAGAATAATTCACTCAATACAATATTTAATGCAAACATATTTTGTGTTTAATTACAAATACATATTTGACTAACTCTCAAGGAAATTGCTTCTAGATGTAGTACCGTCCAACCCCTTCAAAAAAAATGCAATGTCACACTGCATAAATTACTTGCATCAATCAAAGTAAAAGCACATGAAGAAAAGGATGTTAGCTTCCAACAACCGTGAATCAACGCATAAAATGGAGAAAAGATGTGCTTCTTCTCATTCGACAAAGTCAAACAACATTGGCATAAAGAAAAGAAAGTAAAGTGTGTTCATCCTTCCATCAAAGAAATGACCGAGAACCACCTTCATACATTCAAGAGCTCTCCAAAAGAAACAAATGTTCAAGTTGGAAAAACCGTGAAAATGCAAAGAACATCCTCCAAGTTCATGCTTTCAACATTCAAAACAAACCCAAAGGAGAGTAATGGCTCTCCCTCTCATTCAACAAAGATAAAGAATGTTGCAAGCAAAAGAAGAAGAAAAATGTTCTCTTCATTCATTCCATGTAAGAAAACCGTGAACATCATCCCATGCTCTCAAAGAAACGTTCCAAGAAAAAATGAGAAATGAAGTGTATGTTGGCTCTTACACCCCCAAGGTCGAGAATACCTAAAAATGGGTGGGGTCCTGATGACTTAGGTCATGGACCCATTACTAGAAGTATGGCAAGGAAGCTTCAACAAGAATTGCAAGACATGAGCACAACTAGGCAGGTTCTTTTCCTTCACTTTGCATGGAATATAAAGACTTAAGGAAAAGTGGCAGAATTGTCAAATTGACCATCAACCTTGCTGGTGCACCCCTCCACTTTTACTAAACATCACCATAGCTTTGTATGCATAATTTCAGCACATGTAATCCGTGTTTGTCATGTTTTCTTTCTAGAACCCACATGGGAATTTCTTGCTTGTACCACGTGGCAATAGATCCACGAATCATGGAGATCATCACTCACGCACATGCCTTGTGAATCCATTATAAATTCATGGCAACACTATTGTAAATCACTTTGGAAATCAATGACAATTTTTCTTCTTTGCTGATTCATTCTTTCAGTCAAGAGATGCTCCGTCCAAAGTCACATTCTCTGATCTTTTCTCCATCTCCTAGCTTTCTTCCAATTCATGAAAGCCGTCTGAAGCTACCTCTTCCTTCCATATAGATCTTCAACCACACATTAGCTCCACTTTGCATCAACTGTCACTGCTGCTGGAACAATCTTCTTTCGATTCACGAATTCTGCATTTCTTATGCTGGAGCAACTCATCATGTTGGTATTCAGAGCTTTGGTTTCGGGTCATGCTCCAGATAAGTCAATTGATCGATCCTTATTGTCATTACAGTTCTTTCGTGTGCTTTTGGTTACTATTTCATTGCTTCTTTGAATCCAGTAAACTTCATCTGTTCAACGAGTGTTTTTCTTAAATCCAACTTTTCTTGTTTTCAATTTCGTTTCATTTTATTCGGTCAGATATGGTGCCTTTGAGTCTTTTCATTTTTAGATCTAATACTGTCATGTCAGGTCTTGATTGTGATCCAATTTTTCTTGTCAAAATTCTGAGTAAAATGATTTTGGCACAAAGCTACCGATTCTGAATTGATAAAGTGTGTGGATAAAACTGTTTCTCTGAGTTGAATTTCAAAAGATGCACATTCAATGAGCCATGAATAAGGAGCTCAGTGTATTCTGAAATCAATCACAGATCAGTACCAATAAATCACTGATTCAGATTTGTGTTGAATGTGAATGATATTGGTTGATTCAAACTGCACCGTGCAAATGTGTTTCTACATTGATCTATTGAATGAAATTGATCTGATATCCTGTATTGGTCTGATGCGCTGATCTACTGCAATAGTGTATTAAGCATACCAAATGAATAGTGTTTTGTCTAAGACAAACCGAAACATGGTTGCAATACACTGCAGAATTTTACAATTCGGTGCTTAGCAGTTGACCGAACTGCATTTGAATTGATTGAGTCTGTTTCTTTTCTTTTACTGGTTTGGAATCTGTTCAGAATTAAATCTTCACTGGACATCTTGTAATGGTATTCCTAGAGTCTGCTTGGTGTTACATTGTTGATCTGATGGTGAAACAAAATTTATTCAGATCATTGTTGACTCATCTGCTTGAATTGACGGTGACTTGGTAAATTTTTGTGTTAAACACAACTGACATAGTGAAATTCTGATTTAGTAACATTTAGTCTCTACTGACAATGAATACAAGTCATAATTTTGAAACTAAAGTTGCTTGAATCATTGAATTGGAAGTATAAACACGTTAACACAATTTTGCCCTTTCAGTTCCATCATTCAACATATTTTTTTTTCTGATAAGTTGCAGTTGTTTACACAACATTCATATAAACTAATTGATGCATCAAATTCATGATTATATTGGTAGCAAAAGCTTGCTGTAAATAAAGTAAAAGAAATATGCAATGCAAATTCTCTAAATGCATTTTAATTTGAAAAAAAAAAGTTGTGAACAATAGTACCAATCAAAGTGTGTCTCAGTTTTGGTGCCTCAGTCCCAGAGTTTGAATTGAACATTGTTGCAACTTCTTATGTTTTCTTGCATTATAATTCTATTCTAGGTCCTTTCTTAAGTTCTCTTTGCGTGCTACCCTTCCTTGAAAACCTTTTAATTGTTTGTTTTTAATTGATTGAAATTCTACACACCATATGTTTGTTGTAAAGCCTGCGGTGTGATATTCTGTTTGTATTGCCAGCAGTAAAATTTATAGTTGCCTGCAATTGTCATTGACGTTTGGTGGATACTGTGAGTATCATTGTGAATGCAGATTGGTTTCAGATGGATTTTCATTAATGGTAGCATATTAGAAAGAGGATTGGTGAGGGAAAAGATTAGATTGAATGTTGGCTTTGTGTAGCAGAGAATACTACTCAGTACTGCAAAAAATTTGCTGTTGTTCTGCATAATTGGCTGTAACCACCATTGTTCCAGACGTGTTACACCAACAGAGTTTGACAACCTCACCTTCTGCAACTGTGAGAATTGTGACTGCACCTAGTTCATGTAGCTTGCCTTGAGAGAAGCCAAAGTTGCATTTGTCTTTCCCTTTCCATTGTTGAAATTACTAGTTGTAGCTTGTTTCTTTCTTTCTTTTAATTCTTGTAATTTGGCCATTTCAAGCATGTGAAGTGGAAGAGCTCATAAGTGTTCTTCCCTCATTTGCTAACTTGACTTAAAGTCTCACCTCTTAAAATTTGGTAGACGGTGAGTGTGTCTTAGATCCAAAGTCTAAGCCTCACCTAGGAGACCTCACCTTTACTACTTTCTTTCCTTTCATTCTTTAGCTTTATTGTTTCCTTTGTTCGTTTAGGAAGCTCTCTTTAGGGGTCCGAATTTTAGAGTTTAGGCCTTTATTTGCTTTGTTTGTTTGTTGTCTTTGAGACTTTGGTGGATTTAAAAGTGATTTTGATCTAAAGATTCTAGTAAGTAACTAGAAGCATATTTGGCAAGGGAAAGGCTTGGTACTTAAGCAACCCTAGTGGTTCACCTCCCTTACCTGGAATATGGCTTGAAAAGTGAACTCTTTAGTCTTTATTTCAAGAAAACATTTAAGTCCATCACAATGTCTAGAAGGCATTCTCCTGGGATTAGTGATGGTGAAAACCAGAAAGAGCAATTCACCCTCCAAACTTTAGTCAACCAACTCAATGAAATTGAAAGGAAGATGAGTCAAGAAAAAGTCAATAGAGAGCTTCAAAATGCTATGATTCAAGATGAGTTGAGGTTGCTAAGAAAAGAACAAAATAGGTCTAGGGGAAGTCAAAGTGATAATTCTCAAGTAGAGGGCATACCTCTAAATGTAGGGGATTATTACAATCAACCTTCTTCTTCTAGGAAACATAGGAGGGAAACTCATATGCCTCCCCCCCTAAAGAAGTCAATGTTGTTTTGCCTCACTTCCATGGGAAGGACAATGTTGAGGCCTATCTTGATTGGGAAATGAAGGTGGAACAATTGTTTGCTTGCCACCAAGTAAGTGAAGAAATAAAAGTCTCTTTAGCTACCCTAAGCTTTCAAGGGTATGCAATGTATTGGTGGACTGCCTTAGTCCAAGAGAGACTTAGACATCAAGCTCCTCCAATTCATTATTGGAACGATCTCAAAACTACCCTTAGGAGGAGACATATTCCCTCCTACTACAATAGAGAACTCATGGATAAACTCCAAAGATTACAACAAAAGTCTATGATTGTTGAAGAATATAGACAAAAAATGGAGTTATACATAATAAGGGCAGGAATAGTAGAGGCTTCAGGAATTTTTAAGTGGGCTTAATTTTGATATTCGAGATAGGTTTGAACTACTACCTTATAGAGATTTGAATGATCTTGTTCAAATGTGTATCAAGGTAGAACAACAAAACTTGAGAAAATCCTCTTCTAAAAGAGTTCAATTTCAACCTATTTTTGAAAAGAAAATTTTCAAAGAAAAAGAGCCTTTTAAACCTCTAGCCATAATAAATGAAAAGCCTAAACAAGAATCATCTTCACACACTCACACAAGAGATATCATGTGCTTTAAGTGTTTGGGTAGGGGTCATGTAGTTGCTCAATGTCCTACAAAGAGAACCATCATTTTTAGAGGTAGTGACATTTACAGTAGTGAAAGTGAATCCCCCACCAGTGAAAGTGATAGTGAACAAGAGAAAGGAGAGGAAGTTTTTGCTGATGATTGTCAACTTCTCATGGTGAGAAGAGTGCTCAATAATCAACCTAGCTTAGAACATATGTCCCAAAGAGAGAACATCTTTCATACAAGATGTAAGATTCAAGACAAATATTGTTCTCTCATTGTTGATGGTGGTTCTTGTTGCAATTGTTGTAGCACAAAGCTGGTTGAAAAGCTGAATCTTGAAGTCATACCTCATCCAAAACCTTACAAACTTCATTGGATAAATGAAGATGGGGATATAACTGTCAAGAAACAAGTTAAATTGGCAATTTCCATTGAGAACTTCAAAGATGAAGTGATTTGTGATATAGTTCCCATGAAAGCTTGTCATGTGTTGTTGGGAAGACCATGGCAATTTGATCATGAGACTATCCATCATGGTCTTACCAACACCATAACTGTGCACAAAGGAGATAAGAAATTTATGCTTCATCCTTTGACACCTACCCATGTTTCAAAAGATCAAGCACAAATGAAGGCAATTAGGGACCAAGAAAAAGAACAAAAGAGAAAAAAGGTCCAAAATCCAATCAAGAAGTAGTCCTTAGGGATGAAAAAGAGGTGTGGGGGTCTAGTGTTCCCTCCCACAAGGTCACTCAACATGAAGTCCTTTTAAATAAAAAGACTTTGATCAATACACTTCAAGTTGAGCAACCTTCATACCTCCTTCTTTGTCAAGGAACACTCATATGCACATCTAATGAGTCTAAGACTTCTACTTTATCTATTTCAATCCAAAATCTTTTGAAAGAATTTGATGATCTATTTCCTAAGGACATTCCTATTGGGCTTCCACATTTAAGGGGAATAGAACATCAAATTGATTTCATGCCAGGGGCACATCTTCCTAATAGGCTTGCCTATAGGACCAATCCCCAAGAAACAAAAGAGATTGAGTCACAAGTACAAGACTTGCTAGACAAGGGTTGGGTTCAAAAGAGCTTAAGCCCATGTGTTGTACCTGTGTTGTTGGTGCCGAATGTGTTGTGATTGTAGGGCCATCAACAACATCACAATAAAATACAGACATCCCATCCCTAGACTTGATGATATGTTGGATGAGTTGCATGGGGCTCAAATTTTCTTAAAGATAGATCTTAAAAGTGAATATCACCAAATAAAAATCAAAGAGGGTGATGAGTGGAAAACTGCTTTTAAGACTAAGTTTGGGTTATATGAGTGGTTAGTGATGCCTTTTGGTCTTACTAATGCCCCAAGTACATTCATGAGACTTATGAATCATATTTTAAGGGATTGTATTGGGAAGTTTGTAGTTGTTTATTTTGATGACATCTTGGTATATAGTCAAGACTTGCAAAACCATGAAAAACATTTGAGAGTGGTTTTAACAATTCTTAGAACCAATAAATTGTTTGCAAATCTTGACAAATGCACCTTTTGTGTTGATAGTGTCATCTTTCTTGGTTTTGTAGTCACTAAAGATGGGGTTCATGTGGACCCTAAGAAAATAAAGGCCATCCAAGATTGGCCACCCCTAAAGAATGTAGGAGAAGTTAGGAGTTTTCATGGGTTGGCAAGTTTTTATAGAAGATTTGTACCTATTTTTTCTAGTCTTGCTTTACCTCTCAATGAGTTGGTGAAAAAAGATGTTACATTCCATTGGAGAGAAACACAACAAAAAGCTTTTGAGCTACTCAAAGAGAAGCTCACTCAAGCACCCATTCTAGCTTTACCAAATTTTTCCAAAACTTTTGAGTTAGAATGTGATGCTTCTGGATTTGGAATAGGTGTTGTGTTATTACAAGAAGGACATCCCATTGCATATTTTAGTGAGAAACTTCATGGTGCTTCTTGTAATTACCCCACCTATGACAAGTAACTCTATGCTCTTGTGAGGGCTCTTCAAACTTGGGAACATTATCTTGTTTCTAAGGAATTTATCATTCATAGTGATCATGAATCACTAAAATACTTGAAGAGTCAACACAAGTTGCAAAAGAGACATGCTAAGTGGCTAAAATTTATTGAACAATTTTCTTATGTTATCAAATACAAGAAAGGAAAGTATAATATAGTGGCGGATGCTTTGTGAAGAAAGAATGTTTTACTAGCCACTCTAGGAGCTCAAATTCTTGGGTTTGATAACATAAAAACATTGTATGTTCAAGATAGTGAGTTTGCCACCTTGTATGATGAATGTTTGCAAAAACCACAAGCAGGGTTCTATGTGAAGGAGGGGTACCTTTTTAAAGAACGCAAACTTTGTATACCCCAAGGTTCACACAGAAAACTCCTTGTCAAAGAAATGCATGAGGGAGGATTGATGGGGCATTTTGGGGTAGATAAAACCTTAAGCATGCTAAAAGAGAAATTCTTTTGGCCCCACATGAGAAGAGAGGTTCAAAGGCATTGTTTTAAGTGCATTACTTGTTTAGCATCCAAATCTAGAGCAATGCCTCATGGTCTCTATACTCCCTTGCCAATTGCTTCAACTCCTTGGGCAGATATTAGCATGGACTATGTCTTAGGACTTCCAAAAACTTCCAGGGGTTTTGATTCTATCTTTGTGGTGGTGGATCATTTTAGTACAATGGCTCATTTTATACCCTGCCATAAGATAGATGATGTAAGCAATGTGGCTAGGTTATTCTTTAGAGATGTGGTTCGAGTCCGTGGTCTACCTCGAGTCATTATTTCTGATAGAGATTCAAAATTTCTTAGTCACTTTTGGAGAACCTTATGGTCTCGATTAGGAACTAAGCTCTCTTTTTCTACTACTTGCCATCCTCAAACAGATGGTCAAACTGAAGTAGTAAATATATCTCTATCCACTTTGTTGAGAGTAGTCCTTAAGGGTAACCACAAATCTTGGGATGAGTACCTTCCACATGTGGAGTTTGCTTATAATAGGGTAGTTCATAGAACTACTAAAGTTTCTCCTTTTGAAGCTGTATATGGTTTTAATCCTCTCACACCTATGGATTTAATTCCCTTACCTTCTTCAAATGAATTTGTTCATCAAGAGGGAATCTCTAAATCCAAATTTATTAAAACTTTTCATGCGAGGATTAGCAATCAAATACAACAACAAAGTGAGAGATATGCTAAGTACCACAATAAGGGTAAAAAGGAAGTCATTTTCAATGAAGGTGACTTAGTTTGGCTTCACCTTAGAAAGGAAAGATTTCCTCTTCAAAGGAAGTCCTAATTAAGTCCTCGAGGAGATGGTCCTTTTAAAATCCTTAAGAAGGTCAACGATAATGCTTATCAGTTAGACCTTCCATCAGAATATGGTGTCCATTCTACTTTTAATGTTTTTGATCTTCGTCCTTTTGTAGGTCTTAATTCAGATGATGATCTGGATTTGAGGACAAATCCTCTTCAAGGGGGAGGAGATGATGACTTAGGTCATGGACCCATTACTAGAAGTATAGCAAGGAAGCTTCAACAAGAATTGCAAGACATGAGCACAACTAGGCAGGTTCTTTTCCTTCACTTTGCATGGAATATAAAGACTCAAGACAAAGGGGCAGAATTGTCAAATTGACCATCAACCTTGTTGCGCACCCCTCCACTTTTACTAAACATCACCATAACTTTGTATGCATAATTTCAGCACATGTAATCCATGTTTGTCATGTTTTCTTTGTAGAACCCACATGGGAATTTCTTGCTTGTAACACGTGGCAATAGATCCACGAATCATGGAGATCATCACTCACACACATGCCTTGTGAATCCATATAAATTCATGGCAACACTATTGTAAATCACTTTGGAAATCTATGAGAATTTTTCTTCTTTGCTGATTCATTCTTTCAGCCGAGAGATGCTCTGTCCAAAGTCACATTCTCTGATCTTTTCTCCATCTCCTAGTTTTTTCCAGTTCATGGAAGCCGTCTGAAGCTACCTTTTCCTTCCATATAGATCTTCAACCACACATCAACTCCACTTTGCATCAACTGTCACCGCTACTGGAACAATCTTCTTCCGATTCACGAATTTCGCATTTCTTATGTTGGAGCAAATCATCAGGTCCACCCCAAAAAGAAACCCTAGGGGTAGTGCCATGTGTCTTACAAAATTGGGCCTTTCACATTTTTGCCAACAATGGCCCATTGTGCATGAGTTTAATTAAAGTTTCCTAGACTACTAAGTTACAATGTAATTACAATTAAAATGCCTAATTGTAGAATCTTTAATGTCTTTGTCTCCTTCCTAATGCTCCAAAAGATGTCTCCAAAATTTCCCTGCAACTAAAAATGCAATTAATCAGCTCAAAATATTCAAATTAACTAAAATAAGAATTTTCGATTAAATTAAGCATAATTAGAAAAAACGAAAAAATATCGGACAATTAAACATAATTCCCTAATTTAATTTAGCACAATAAACTAAATCCAGTCAAGAAAATATCGACTCATTAGTGGCTTTCCTCGTTTGTATGTTGATCTTTTAAGCATTAGCGTTTAGCACAACATTCGCATAAATTATGTTTCAATTGTATTAAACACTATCCAGACAAAAATTTTACTCCAGGTATTGTATTCTCTAAAATCATTTATCTTTAAGGGATACATTGTTATATCTAATAAACGCATGTTCCATCCAAATTAATCCTTTAGTAAGGCCAATCATTTAAACATTATATCTTGTGATTATTATTTCGTTAAGTGTTGTTTGTTAAATCTCAAAACCTAAGTTGGTGGATAGAATTTTGAAAGATTATGACTTCGAACTATCATATCATCCAAGAAAGGAAAATGTAGCAACAAATTCCTTGAGCAAAAAGTCCTTACATATCTCTATTATGATGGTGAAGGAATAGAAATTACTAGAGAAATTTCATAATTTGAACTCAGCACTAAAAGTGCGACCTAAGAGTTTGTACTTGAACAGTTAAAAAATCAACAATGATTTTCTAAGGCAAATGAAAAAGGCACAACAAACTAACCAATATTTATAAGATTTGATAATGTAGAAGGAGAATTTTATCATACTACTAGTGGACTAAGATGTATCAAGACTTATGGAAAGATTTTTGGTAGTATCGAATGAAAAAGGATGTAAAAGAATATGTTTCCAAATGCCTAACATGCAAAAAAATCCAAAGTTGGATATCAACAATACAAGGAGATTAGAAATCCTATAATTGAAATGAGATAGTATTTCCATGGATTTTGTTTCAAGATTGCCATAAACCTAATGAAATTTTGATGCAATATGGATGATTGTTGATTGACTTACTAAAAATGCACATTTGTTGCTGATTAACATGAAGTGAAAATTGGAGAAGCTAACAGAGTTGTACATAAAGGAAGTTCTGAGATTACATGGAATTCCTACAAGCATCATCTCCAACCGTGTTCCTCACTTCACATCTAAATTTTGGCAAAGCTTACAAAAAGCACGAGGGGCCAAGATAAAGCTTAGATTGGCATACCATCCACAAACAAATGGACAAACAACAATCCAATCTTTGGAATATTTGCTACGAGATTGTGTAATAGATCAACAAAGAAATTGGGATGTTTATCTTCCATTGATACAATTCACATATAACAATAGCTTTCATACAAGCATCAGGATGACACCCTCCAAATCCCACAGTAAACAACATAATATTTTCCTTGTCTTTGGCTCGTAACACTGATTAAAGGACCCATAAACTTCAACTAGGAAAAAAATGAATGGATCCTCAAAGCAAACTTTGTATCTTGTAAATGCATTCACGACGGCGTAGACAATAAAATCTTAGGTACTAGGAAGGAGTATGACACCATAGAGGACAAGAACAAGTACATCCGTAAAATGTTTCCCACTTTCCGATGCAAGTATAAGTCTGGGTATCCTTGAGGAAGATCACTCATTTTACCCTTGAATATGAACTCACTCTCCAACTTCATAGGGTGCACATTCGCGATTCTCGTAGGCTGCAAGACAGGGGTATATTGGCCAAGGTAATTATATGGAGTTTTACCCTCGAGAAATGCATTTAAGATTTGCCTAAATTCTTCAATTCTAACAGGCTCACAAAATTCTTATACCTTCTCTTGAATGCACCTTTCAGGGTTATATTTTTTCACCAGATCCCTCAAGTGACCGATATAGCCCCCCTTGACTTCAATAAGTAAGCTTTCTTCAAAAAGTCTAAATTCGAATGCCCCTTTGACTCAAAATCCCATGTTAACTTCCATTTTTACCATAAGGTAATCACAACTTTATAAATTCTTGACTAGAATCCACAAAAATGACAAGACCATAAAAAAAATGACCAACAAAGGAAGAAAGAAAAAAGAATGTAGTGATATGTACAAGGTGCTTGATTTTATTAAGCAAGAATGACGGTTATAGGACTGCACACATCTCCCTTTGTGCCTAGAGAAGGTTCAACATTTCAGATTTAAGGTCAAATATATGCAATCTCACAAGGATGGCTCCCTGAACCTAGAGGTCAATGGTCACTAGAGCTATGACCCTCTTCATAGCATCTCCACAACAGTCGAGTAATCAATTAGATGCGGAGAGACAAATCAAACAGGAAGAATATCCCAAATGACACCGCTACATAACCCCTCTATTTCTAGACTACACTCAAACCCGGGAATAGGGCCTCACTCAATAGATGCATAATATGTGTGTGTGTGAAGGGAGAATGCAATGCACCCAAACCCTCACCTGCAAAACAACCAGAAGATTCCCAGACTGATAAAAACATGTTTTCTACCCTAGGGTTCAATACATAACAAATCACATGCAATTATTTCATATATAGAACATAGATAAGAATAAACAAATACGAAAAAAGGAATAAAAGCATAAAGAAAAACCACATCGAATTCGCGCATCTAATTAAATGGCCTGACTCTCTAAGTTCCCCAGTGGAGTCGCCATCTGTCACAATCGAAATCGTGACGGGACGACGATCCAAAAAAAGAAACGAGTTTGAAAAAGATTTTTGGAGTCGCCACCATATTTTATTCTGGAAAACAACGAAAAAACCATAAAAAATAAGGCATGGTCTGCGAAAACCGGATTCTAGGTCCGGATGTCGGTTACGTGTAGGGAAGGTGTTAGCACCCTAAAATGCCTGCCTTAAGGCAATACCGATGGGCTGTCGCGGCCCATACAAATTAGATTGCATATGAGAAATGGAGTATGATGAGTGTCGTCGCCCATGCAAATTTGATGTGCATAAAGAATGCAGTATAGTACTAGGAAGTGACTCCTAGGTCGTCTCCCAGGGACCAACTGCGGTTCAGAATCAAGTCAA
>NC_028351.1:27776874-27791698 GCF_000741045.1 Vigna radiata var. radiata | reverse complement strand
GTGGTGAATGCGGAAAAATTAAAATGAAATTAAAACAGTAAAAACGAAAATTCACGCTGGAACTAGGCAGCTCTGACCTTTGCTCAATGTTTTAACCATAACTTTTTCTACAGAGCTCTAAATGAGATGAGGTTTTTTTTCCTGGAAAGTATACGCAATTATCTTTCATTTGATATATAAAACGTAACATTTGGACCTCTGGTGTGGTTGCAGTTATTTTTTTTAAAATCGAGTCCAGAGCAAACCCAATACTAGAGCAAACAAATATCTAAGCACAGTTAAAACTATCAAAATGCAACACTTAAAAAATGAAAAACAACTCAAAATGCAATTTAAAATATTTTAAAATAAAGAAAAATATGAAGACATAAATTTATCTAACACCTCATGTGACCACTTTTTACACTTACCAAAAAGAAGTTTAATTTTCAAATGGCCTAAAGACACTCTTGGCCGTGACACATGCTGCACTAAAAGAATTTAATATGCTTCTCTAAATTCATCCATCATTCAGTCGTGACCTCCCTTAACCACGTGGACATTGACTTGCTACAAATAAAAGTATAATAACACCCTACCTAGAAATTGAAATAGCGTGTGTCATGAGACAAAGTTTTACTAAATGAAAATAGTTTGATGATGTGCTCTGCATACAAGCCGTGTGGTGTTGTGTACTTTCTTCTTCCCATGAAATCAAAGAAATGCTATATATAAAATAAATAAACCTATCAACGTGACAACACCTAGCAATTCTGACCTAATTTTACCTAATTAACCCTTCATTCTTCAAATAAGGAAAAGAAAAATAAGTAAAAGAAAAAGACTAGCTACTCCAATCTGCAAACCGTCCCATCCTCAAACTGCAGCCGTGAATCACGCTTCCTAAACTTCAACCATCACACCACTTGCACATTATATTCTAATGAAATTCTCACCTCCAAGCTATATTAAAAATCAATGTAAACAAAGTAAAGTGATTGTTGAGTGGCTACCAAAAGCAACCAAGACATGACAAGTGCTGGAATTAACTTGAAGCTAAATAAGAAAGTACTGCACCGTGACAAATGAAGCAAATGAAATGTGAAATAAAAGAAAAGATGGAATGCACCGTGACAGCAGCTCAAAGAAAGTATTATCCATTTTCAAATGAAAATAAAAATGTCTCCATTTCTTCTTTTCCACCAAAAAGACGTTCAACAGCAAGAATGTGCCGAGAGAGTGTGAGTCCAAAATCAATTCTGCCGAGAGAGAGAGTGATGGCTGCTGGGAATGTTGGAATCCCTAGGGCCATGTGTTCTCTTTTAAGGTTGGGTGGGGTCCACCCAAAAACCCTAAAGTTGTCAAGTGTCTTACAACTATTTGGGCCCATCATGTTTTTGTCAAAATTGGGTCCAATGTGCACAAGCTTGTCCAAAAAGTTTAAATAATAAAATTACAATATAACTAAAATTTAAAATGTCTAATTGAAGAGTCTTGAAATTTATTATGTCTCCTTCCCAATGCTCCAAATTGTATCTCCAAAATTTTCCCTAAAAATAATAATGCAAATAATTAGCTCAGAAAATTCAAATTAATTAAAATTAGAATTTCCAGTCAAATTAAGCACAATTAGGAAAAACAGGAAAATACCGGACAATTAAGCACAATTCCCTGATTAATTCTAGCACAATAGACTAAGTGAAATCAATAAAATATCGACTCATCGGAGTATAGCTAGGAAGTGACCCCTAGGTCGTCTCTCAAGGACCAACTGCGGTTCAGAATCAGGTCTAACATGAAGTGGGGGGATGGGTTTGAAAGTGTTTTTGCGAAAAAAATGAAATTAAATCAAAACTAGAAATTAAATGCAACCAAACAAAATTGAAAACATTAAAATAAAAGAGGATGCTAAACCTAACACTGCAAAAGACAAATATCGAAACATAATTAAAACTATTAAAATGCAACACTAAATTAAAAAGATGAAAAGCAACTCAAGATACTTTGTAAAATAATTTAAAGCTAAAGAAATAAACAACATAATTTTTCTTCTACCAATTCACATGACACATGCACCTACTAAAGAAATTAAAATCGTAAATGGACTAAAATTAATCTCTGGGTCGTGACATCCCCTTGCAACAAAACCATTTCATTTTCTTAAATTTTGAATCCCAAATTTTTGAAGCCAAAATTTGGTGCAGCCGTGACCTTCCTTCACTCTAAGCAATTGAGTAGAATCTCATTTCTCCAAGTCCACCACCGTACACCTAGTGGAGCCCTCATCTCATCATCTTCAAGCATCACATCGCTGCACCCCTTTCTAAATATCCCTTTCATCAAAATAAATTCATGGAATTAGTGGCTGTGACCGTCCAACACCTTTCTACCGAATCTACTTTGCTACTTTCAAGTGAAATGAAGGCAACCAAAACATCTAATCAATTCTTCAATTCTCATGGTAATTTGGATGCAATGATGCAGATGTATTCAACCACCCTACACCTACTGCCACCTACCAACTTCTACCTAATCTACCATTCAATTCATGAAATGCAAAAGAAGGCTAGCACATCACCTTATAACCCGCGTGTTCTTCAAAAACTCATTTCCATCTAAAATAAAACTTCAAAAAGTAAACCCAAATGAAAGTGGCGTCTGCCCCCATTCCTCAAATACCATCACCGGTTTTCTTCTCTTTCATTTAAATAAAAACTGAATTTCTCACGTGACAGCCATCCCTTTCTCAAATGAATCATATAAATCATTGTTTCCTCAACTTTTTACTAAGCAAATTAAATGTGCTAAGAGGTGGCTGCTGACCGTGACAACCTTGCTTAAATCAATTGAACATTTTCTTCTAGAAAAAGAAAATAAAGAGTCTCCACATGGGCTGTTGGAAGGTAACGTTTCAGCTAGGAACGAGAAGCACAAATAAAGGAAGAGAATCATCGTAAGTGTGGAATCAAGAGAAAACAAGAACATTCAATCAAAGTGTTATACCGAAAAAAAATATAAAAAAAGAGTAAAGGTATTCTATTCATTCATCCAATACCAAGCACCGTGAACATTGTTTCCAGAACATTGCAGCCGAGAGAGTCCTCGAAAAAAGTGACGCCTGGTGCCATTTTCTAAGGGCCATGTGTCCTTAAAAATTAGGGTGGGGTCCACCCTAAAAACCCTAAAGTTGTCAATTGTCTTTTTACTATTTGGGTCCATCATGTTTTTGTCAAAAATTGGCCCAATGTGCACAAGCTTGTCTAAAAAGTTTAAACTATTAAAATTACAATACAACTAAAATTTAAAATGTCTAATTTGAGAGTCTTGAATTTATTTGGTGTCCTCCAAATGTCCGAAATTGTGTTTCCAAAATTTTCCCTGAAAATAATAATGCAAATAATTAGCTCAGAAAATTCAAATTAGTTAAAATTAGAATTTCCAGTCAAATTAAGCATAATTGGGAAAAATGGGAAAATATCAGACAATTAAACACAACTCCCTGATTAATTCTAGCACAATAAACTAAGTGAAATCAATAAAAAATCGACTCATCAAGTACCTTCAATTAAATACGCGAATGTGATGTGGTTTACAAATTGTTTAAATATCCCAAAAAAGACATTATAAAGAAACAAAATATATTTTTTTTAATTTTTTAGGAAATTCTTGAGACAATTTATTTTGGAAAAGATTTGGATTTTGGGTAAATGTGCCTGACAAGGACTGGCCTTACTCCTACGTATCTTCACTTTGGATGAAGAATCAAGGATCACGTAGTTCTTAGCATTTTTTCTTTTACATTCTTTTGCAGGGTTTTTAGATGAATTAAAGATGGAAGTGAAGTAAGGTGGACTTAGAAAGGAGAAAAATGATGAAAAGAAGGGTCAAGCAAGCCCCTGAGCGCTCAGAGCGATTATAGGGAAACCGCTCAGCGGCAAAACTGACTGCTGAGCAGTCAAAGCGGCAAGAGGCAAACCACTGAGCGGTGAACTTAGGCGCTGTTAACGGATTGACAAGCGTACCAAATCGTATCAAGTAATAATAAATGGTAAGTCCAAGTATCGTTTTCCCAAGAGACTCGAAAGGCCTTATCGTTCATGTGAATTAAAATCGTAAGACTTGAAAATAAAAATTAACTAATTGAGTATGAGAGCAAAATATAAACATGCAAAAGAGATTGATTCAATTGACGAGAGGAAAACGATGGATGAATGAAGTTGTTGGGGGTTTACAATTTCATCTTATCCGCTCTCTCTTATTTACTCCTCTTGATTTATTTGCTTGATTAACTAATTGTTATGCGTCGACTCTTCAATTCCTCAATTTTCTTCTTTTTTCTTGAGTCTACGAGCTTTATCTTCAACTCCATTCTTCATTTTCTCAAAAATGCTACAAAACAATGCAAAACAAGCATAATATCGCTAAAAATAGCTTTTGACTCTCTAGAAACTCATTTATTGAGTTTCGCTTGATTCTAAGCTCATTCTAAGTAGTAAAGGGAGTAATTTGGTTTAAAATGACATATGAAAATAACTGTTTTTCAACCTTCATCAGGCGCCTAGGCGGTTGTCTGTTTTTATTAGCTAGATTCTGTCTGTTTTTCTGTACGAATTAGAAGGGGAATCTTTTGGCAGAGGAAGACGACACAACACTCTTTTCACCCCTTGGAGGAGGATTTTTGATGTGGGAGCTCCAACCTACCAAATCTAGGGTTTATCTTTTCATTCTTTCAATTCAATTCATCTAGTTCATCATGGTTATGGTGAACTAAATTCTTTGTTGTTGGGGAACAATGTAATCTTTTGAAACTATCATTTATCCTAATTCTTATTTATTTCATATGCTTGTCATATACTTGTTTATCAATTGTTGGGTTCTCATCTATGCTTAATGCTTTTATTGTTTAACTTATTCAGTAAAAGTGCTTTGTCTTTATTGATACGGGGACGTACGATAATGTCATGAACTGGTGAGAAATTCCTTGATTATGCTAATACCGTCTAGCGATAGGGGTATGACGATCAATTGTATTTTGTTTTTGTTGACATTGCATTTTTGGTTACTAAGGGAGGCTAGGGATAGCAAGTCGGTAATAATTAATAATAGGCTCTTTTCACCAAGGGGTTGGGTTAAGGGTAGGCTAGAAAGTGTGCATGGCAATTGGATAAACAAGTGAAGTAAATAAGAAGAGTAGATATGTGAGAGTGGATAAGATGAAATTGTAAACCCCAACAACACCATTCATCCATAGGTTTTCCTCAACCATTGATTCATTACATTTGCATGTTTAATTATGTTTTTGCATTTAACAATTGTCGCAATCGGAATCACGACGGGACGATGATCCAAAAAGAAAATGGGTTTTGAAAAAGATTTGGAGTCGCCACCATAGTTTATTCTTGGAAACTATGGAAAAAACCATAAAAAATAAAGCAAGGTCTACAAAACCAAATTCTGGTTTCGGAAGTCGGTTATGTGTGGAGAATGTGTTAGCACCCCACAACGCCTGCCCTAAAGCAGTACCTTTAATTAAATACGCGAATTTGATGTTGCTTGCAAAATGTTGAATTTCCCCTAAAAAATAAAACTCTAAAGAAAACAAAATAATTTTTTGTGTTTTTGTGCCCGACAAGGATTGACCTTACTCCTATGTATTCTCAAAATGAGAAATTAAGGCTACGTAGTTCTAGCAAAGATTGTTTGTTGTTTGGAAACATTTATATTTTAGCATTTTTATAAAAAAAAAGAAAAGGTTCTTAGCACGAGGACGATGCATGCAATCACATACGTGCTTAAACCTTTTAAAACATATTTGATAATTTTATGAAAGGGAAACAGGTCTTAGCACGAGGACGATGCGTGCGATCACACACGTGCTTAAACCTTTAAAACATATTTTTTAATTTCATAAAGAGAGAAAAGGTCTTAGCACGAGGACGATGCGTGCGATCACACACGTGCTTAAACCTTTAAAACGTATTTTTTAATTATCAAGAGAGAAAAGGTCTTAGCACGAGGACGATGCGTGCGATCACACACGTGCTTAAACCCTTAAATCATTTTTGATAATTTATTAAAAGGAGAAAAGGTCTTAGCACAAAGTCGATTCGTGCGATCACACACGTGCTTAAACCTTTAAAAGATTTTTGATAATTTATTAAAAGGTGAAAAGGTCTTAGCACGATGACGATGCCTGCGATCACACACGTGCTTAAACCTTTAAAACATTTTTGACAATTTTTATAAAAGAAGAAAAGGTATTAACACGAGGAAGATGCGTGAGATCACACACGTGCTTAAACCTTTAAAAAATATTTTTTAATTTTTATAAAAGGAGAAAAGGTATTAGCACGAGGACGATGCGCGCGATCACACTTGCTTAAACATTTAAGACATATTTATTATTGTTTTTAATATTTGCTTAAAAGTAGATAAAAGAAAGAAAATAAATAGGTAAATAACTAAATGAAAATAAAAAGTATAAATAAAATAAACTAAAAAATTAAGTGATAAATGAAAAAAGGTGTGGTGGTGCTTAGACAAGAAGAGGGGTTTTCAAACCAAACTAATTTTTCTTTTATAAACAGATTGGGCCTAAGCCCAGAGGAGAAGGGGATGAGACTTAGCAGAAATAGGGGTGCAATGAGGTAAAATCTTTTCAGGAAGAACGGGCTTAGACCAAAAGGGAATGTGGTGTGAAATATGCAACAATGGGGGGTGCAGAAAGGATATTTTTTATTTCCCTTTTTTATAAGCTGGATCAGAAGGCCCAAGGCCCATTTTGCTTCTCAGATCTGGAAAACCCTAGGGGTCCTCACACCCTCATCCCATTCCATCATTTGCATTAAGTGAGACCTTGGGTCTCCTCTCTGCCACCCACTCACTTAGCCCTAGCCTCCACCCAACCAGACCAGCCACCGCACCACCACCGTCGACGGCCACAGGCCGTAAGCCAAGACCGCGCTGGTGACACTGCTCGTCACTGGAGCCGACGCCGACCACCAGGTTTCCTCTCCTCTCCCATCGCGCGAGAGAGAGCACCACGTTCCTTCAACTTGAACGATATTTGCCTCCTTGAACCAGGACGCCACTGGTATCACGCCGACGTCCTCCGCTGCCGACAAAACAACCATCGCGGGCCACCCTCTGGGTCACCCTCTTCTCTGCTTTGCATTCATGGTCGCTGCCCCCAAAGGGCCGAGACTTCGACTCACACACTCTGCGGACTGGAGAAGTCCCAACCGTAACACTCTAAAGCAAAGTGAGAAGAAAATTCGCAAAAACACCAATCTTATCTCCTACTTCTAGCAATGTCGAAGGGAACATCAGGCTGGACTGTCTTCACGATTGAAGAGGAATTTCTGGGTTGGACAATGGTAATAGAAAAATGAAGAACATGAAGGTTGTATTGTAGTGTATTATGGTGGTTGGTGGGAGAACATGGGTTGTCGGCGTTGATAGGGAATGGAGGGATCATAAGAGCTGAAGCAAATTGGGTTTTCGGTTTGTTGGGATGATGATGTATCTGTAGAGGACAGGTCACTGGAATTTGGGCTACCATGCAGGATATCGATTTGCAGGTTTGGGTTTGTGATCAAAGGTGTGGAGGTTTCTGACTTGCAATGGAGCGCAACTGGTGTGGTATCAGCCAGGAAATGCAACCCGTCGGCTATCAATGATTCAAAGCGAAACTGGGAATTGGGGAAAATGATTGATGATCACTCCGAAAAAGATGAATGGTGATGGTTTACTCGAGAGGACAAACTTCGAATAAAATGGCATGAGACTTATGATATGGTCCGTTTATTTGATATAGGTTAAAGATGATCTCGAAGATATGGTCAGCTAGAGATAAAGAACTACCTCTGTTTCCTATTTTGATATGAGAACTAATATGAAAATGTTTCCTTTTCTGCTCGAGTATGAACTTTAGAACTCTTTTCTTTATGACATTTTCAAAGTGTTTTCTAGGTGCAAGTAAATGGGTATATTGGTTTTGATGTTAGGGAATATGCACCATGTCCTATTGTCAGTTAAATATGGTCGGTTTTGCAAGCATTGAAACTGCATTTTGGTGCAATTTTTTTATTGACAGAGGATATCACAGAGTAAACGAACATAACCACATACACGCATATTTCATTCATATTCCAGACATGTAACAGGGACATATAACAAGGGCATGTACCAGAGCAGCAGGCATCCACATACAACCAAGAGCTTGAAGAAGACAACTTACCTCCGCCGCTTCAAAGAACTGGTGAAGTCAAATGGTTCTCCTCTTCTCTGGCCGTGAGGTTTTCCTTCTTCCCAAGTGGTGATGATTAGTGATGGCAATGATGAAACGTTGAAATGAATGATGGTTCTCAATGGTCTCTCATGGTGATGGTCGATGATGGGGTGAGTCTCTAAAATGTTTTCTGATCGTGGGGTCTTGGCTCTCAATAATGGTGCTCTTTTGTTGTGATGATGTTCGCTCTTGCTGTGTTGTTCTCTGATGGTGAAGTTGATAGTGAGGTGTTGGATGTGATCTCGTGCTCTTGTTGTGATGGTTAAGGTCCTCCCCCGCGTGGTCCAAACCAAATCTCTTTAATCACTGTCCTGGATGTATCTTTTTCAGAATCAATTTTCAAGAAAGCTCTCTGCATGATAAGTGTGTATCTCTGACTTGGGATTTTCCTTGGAGGTGATTGGGGGAGAGTGATTGAGTGGATTTGAGGGTAATTTTTGTTGTTGTTTATTTGAGTGAATTTGGAGATAAACGAGAGTGAATTTTGAAATAAAGTTTGTGAGAATTAGTGTAGGATTTAGTTTATATGACAAATTAAAAAAATTTACTTCAAAATTCATTCTCATTTACCTCCAAATTCACTCAAATAAACAACAAAAAATATTATCCTCAAATCCACTCAATCACTCTCTCCCAATCACCTCCTATCACCCCAAGTGAACACAATTAGTCTTTTTTTCCTTCTCCATGTTTACACTTTGCTAGTTATCAATTGGGCTCGTATAAAAATCCTTCCTCTTGATGTATATTTGCGATCCTACGTAGGGAATGTTAGCAAGAAGACCTAGGGCTTTTTTTCACCGCTAGAGCACATACACGTTTTCAGCTCAACTGTGTAGCGTAGGATAATAACATTTCCTGATGTTTGTGTGTTGTAGGAAAAAGCTAAGTTGACCTTGATTTTGTTTTTTTTTTTTTGTTTTTTCTTCTTTTTGGCAAAAAGTGTCAGTGGAATGGATATTCGTTTACTACTTAAGAAGTGTGAGGTATTGTGCTCCAAAGTTTTTAGTGTTGTATGCATTGCTCACAGGAAAACATGAATGATATTGCCTTAATCTTGATGATTGATTGAATTGCATGTGAATGTCATATGATCAAGGCCATTTTTTAAAACCCTGCTCTAGCCAAATTTTTACCCAAAGTGCTTGAAAATATTATACCCTTTTTGAACCTTAGCCTTAAACAGGATGTGAACCCTTGTCTTGAAATTCTTTACCTTGAGTTGGGATGAGCTTAATTGTATGCAATGAAAAGGTTCAAGTTTGGGGTTGCATAGGAGAAATTGATAGGCAAATGAAAAGCATTAAGCTTAAATGTTGTGAACAGAAAAATTCATGAGAAAAAGAAAAGAAAAGAAGAAAAGCATGTAGATGAGCTCAATGAAAAAGAAAAGGGGAAAAAGTTGGGAATGAGTGAGATTGGTGAGGAAGAAAGTTGTGCTTAAATGATGAATATTATTATAGCTCTCTTGATTCAAGGACTTTGCATTCCAGAAAAACCAAGTCTTCTTGTTAGCCCAACCTCATTACAAGCCTTGGAAAAGTCCTTTTGATGGCATTTGCATGTGAAGATGTTGATTGTTTGAGATGAATGGCAATTTTATTTCTTGTGACTTGTGAATGATAGACAGTGGAGTGTCACCCTATACACTTGAGTGATTGAGTGAAACACTTGCTTGGTATGAATTGTTAATCTTCATGAGTGCATTTTTGCTTAGTGGATTGGTCATTCATAATGTGTAACATCTGTTGATGGAAGCATCCTTGCAATTCAATAACGAACACTTCCAAAACCAGAGAAAGCAGCAAATAGATGGATGAAGATGAGGCACGGTAAGTGTTTGATGGATGTCTCAATGAAGGTGTGTAGGTGAAACAATGAATCTCAAGCTCCGAAAGCCTTCCAAAAGGGAAGGACGCTAGAGGAGAATGTGCAGAATAGGCACAAAGTGTTTGAACTCTGAAAAGAATATCCGGAGAAATCTCAACAACATTTCATTATCAATTCAAAGTTGCATTTACAATGGTATGAGTCTCCCTTTTATAGATGAAGAGAGGACTCCAAAACGTGCCTAGCAAGCTACTAAAGGTGTAAAAGAGGCGTGCTGGGGAAGCTACACAGCTTGGGAAGCTTGGGGTGCAAGCTACAGTTGCCAGCTCAGCAACTCGATGAAGAAGATGAATCTGATGTTGCTGGCACTGGGCAACAGGAAGAGGGCGCTAGGCGCCAGGGGTGTTCTTTTCAACTTTGTTTTCCTTTGTCCTTTGCTTACGTGGCAGCCTCCTTGAGTTGCATAGACTTGGTTCCTCTTCTTTATTAATGTCCTACAAAAGTAAGGTAAAGTCATTTTACAAAGAAAAAGGGGATTTAGTAATTAATACTCCATAAGAGTAAAGTAGTGAGTGCTCCCTCTTCCTCTTGGATTCTCTTGGACATGGCTCTTGTTAAAGGTCCTATGTTGATCTTGGATGGTCCTCCATCAGTCCCTCCCTCTTGAAAAAGATCTATCCTCAGATCTTGGAGATCCTGTTGGGCATCTCCTGTGAAAGGAATTAAGTCACAAATGTTAAAAGTAGGACTGACGCCATAACTTGCAGGAAGGTCTAACTGATATGCATTATCATTGATCTTTTTGATAACTTTGAAAGGACCATAACCTCTAGGGCTTAATTTGGATTTACGTTGAGAAGGAAATCTATCCTTTCTCAAGTGAAGCCAAACTAGTCTCCTTCGTTAAAGATTACTTGTGTTCTCCCTTTGTTGTTGTATTCAGTATACTTTTGAGATTGTTTTTCAATATGTGTTTTAACCTTTTCATGCAACTTTTTGATGAACTCCGCTTTAGAAAGACCTTCTTTATGAAGAAAAGAAGATGATTCTGGAAGAGGAAGTAGATCAAGAGGTGTGAGAGGGTTAAAACCATAAACAACCTCAAAAGGAGAAAGTTTAGTAGTTTTATGAACTACTCTATTATAAGCAAACTCTATATGAGGTAGATGATCATCCCAATTTTTAATATTGCCCTTCAACATTACCCTTAATAGAGTGGATAGAGATCTATTTACTACTTCTGTTTGCCCATCAGTTTGTGGGTGACATGTAGTAGAAAATAGTAGTTTAGTTCCTAGCTGGGCCCAAAGTGTTTTCTAGAAGTAGCTAAGGAACTTAACATCTCTATCAGAAACTATAGTTTTGGGTAAACCATGCAATTTAACTACTTCTTTGAAGAAGAGTTTTGCTATGTAGCTAGCATCATCTATTTTGTGGCAAGGTATGAAATGAGCCATTTTACTAAATCTATCAACCACCACAAAGATAGAATCAAACCCCTTTTGAGTTCTTGGTAGACCTAAGACAAAATCCATACTAATGTCTTCCTAAGGGGTACTAGCTATTAGAAGAGGAAGGTAGAGTCCATGAGGCATTACTTTAGACTTAGCTTGTAACCAAGTTATGCAACTAGAAGAATGCTTTTGGACATCTATCCTCAAGTGTGGCCAATAAAATTTGGGCTTAATAGCACTAATGGTCCCTATTTTTTGTTACAAAATTCGAATTGGTCCCCATTTATTTTTTTTGTTCAATTTAGTCCTAAAGTATGAAAATTTTGTTCAATTTGGTCCTTTTCACAGACGCCGTTTAAATTGTTAACGGAAGACCCTCCAACAGTGTCAAACAGTGTTGATGTGGCATTTGTCAACCCATGTGGAGTCTGTAAAGGCACTGAGATGGATTTATTGATTTTGAAAGAAATGCAAATTATTTATTGTACCCCAATTTATGAACAGAGAATGAAATTAGGTTTAGGGTTCTTCTTCTTTTTGCAATAGCTCCTAATTCCCATCCGAGATCGTGGCAAATTTGCATCTCCAAGCTAATTGAAATTAGATTTAGGGTTCTTCTTCGATAACCAATTCCCAAACGACACATCTCTGCATGTTATTTCTCCAAAGCAAATTAATCTAAAAGAAACACAAGATATGGATGCCAGCTGCACCGTGAGCACACTTCTTCCCGTCCAAACAACAATTAAATTTATGAAATAAAAATTGAACACCGCAGCAAAGCCAAAAGGAACCTAAAGCAAAAGGCTGCTGGATGCGACACCGTGACCGTGATCAGCTTCTAAGAATTCTACACTGCTTGCTTGGTTTTTAACAGAAACTCCATATATGAGGGAGGCGGTTGCTGGAGCAAGGTGGAGTCAGCCTTTCCATTCCATTTGCTTCACAAAATAAAATGGAATCCGTAACTTTTCCCAGCAAAGAAAACAAGGAATGCGCGTGCTGCAACTCCTAAACTTTCATCACCAAATCTTCTCATTCCAAAAATTGCATTAACGTTCAAGGGCTTCCATTAGAAAAAGTTCAAAAGAACCCTTAAATTTTTTTTCAGAAATGCAATCCCTAATTATTTTTCAAATTAGAATTTCAAAATCAATAAATCCATCTCAGTGTGCCTTTATAGACTCCATATGGACAGATAAATGTCACATCAACACTGTTTAACACTGTTGGAGGGTCTTCCCTTAACAATTTAAACGGCGTCTGTGAAAAAGGACCATATTGAACACAATATTCATTCTTTAGGACTAAATTGAATAAAAAAAAAATGGGGACCAATTCGAATTTTGCCAACCAAAATAGGGACCATTAGTGCTATTAAGCCTAAAATTTGTTTTTCAAAGTATGAAGAGTTTTATCAACTCCATGATGGCCCATGAGTCCTCCTCCATGACTTTCCTTGATAAGAAGCTTTCGAATGGATCCTTGGGGTATACATAGTTTTCCTTTATTAAAAAGATACCCCTCAGAAATTTAAAATCCGTCGAATGGCTTCTTAAGACAAGATGTATAAGTGGATGCAAAGGTAGTTTCAGTGTCATAAAGTTGTTTGATGTCATCAAAACCTAGTATTTGTGAACCTAGAGTAACTAGTAATGCACGTCTTTTAGATAAAGCATCTGCAACAACATTAGTACTCCCCTTTTTATGTTTGATGACATATTGAAACTGCTCAAGGTATTCAATCCACTTTGCATGTCGCTTGTTCAGCTTTCCCTGCCCTTTAATATACTTGAGAGATTCATGGTCAATGTTGATGATAAACTCTTTAGACACCAAGTAATGCTCCCAAGTTTTCAATGCTCGAATAAGGGCATAAAGTTCCTTTTCATAGGTAGGATAGTTCAATGTAGGTCCTTTAAGTTTTTCACTAAAATAAGTTATAGGGTGACCTTCTTGTATAAGCACAACTCTTATTCCTACCCCGGAAGCATCACATTCTACTTGAAAGGCTTTGGAAAAATCAGGTAAATGTAGAATGAGTGCATGTGTTAACTTGTGTTTCAAGGTCTCAAAGGCTAGACTTTGTTTTTCATCCCATTTGAATGGCACCTCCTTCTTTAAAAGTTCATTGAGGGGAGCAGCAATGGTTGAAAAATTTTCTACAAAACGTCTATAGAAACCTGCTAGACCAAGAAAACTTCTTACTTCTCCCACTGTTTTCAGGACGGGCCACTCTTGGATAGCTTTGATTTTGCTAGGATCAACATGTACACCTTCTTTCCCCACTTTGAAGCCTAGAAAAATAACACTCTCTTGACAAAAGGTACATTTGTCGAAGTTGGCAAATAAGTGGTGTTGTCTAAGCAAAATCAAGACTTTCCTAACATGGTGAAGATGTTCTTTAAGACCTTTGCTATAGATTAGAATATCATCAAAGTAGACTACAACAAAGCTGCCTATATATTCCTGAAGGGCAAGATTCATTAAGCGCATGAAGGTACTAGGAGCATTGGTTAAGCCAAAAGGCATGACTAACCATTCATAGAGGCCAAATTTGGTCTTAAAAGCGGTTTTCCATTCATCTCCTTCTTTAATTCTGATTTGATGATATCCACTTTTAAGATCAATCTNNGTGAACATGTTTGCTCCATGTAATTCATCTAACATATCATCCAGTCTAGGAATAGGGTGCCTATACTTGACTGTAATGTTGTTAATAGCCCTGCAATCTGTACACATTCGCCAAGAACCATCTTTCTTAGGGACTAACAACACTGGCACCGCACAAGGGCTGAGGCTCTTTTGTATCCACCCTTTTCCCAATAAATCATTAACTTGCTTCTCGATCTCTTTGGTTTTTGTGGGGTTAGTCCTATAAGTTGGCCTATTGGGAAGGCTGGCACCAGGAATCAAATCAATTTGATGTTCAATTCCTCTGAGAGGTGGTAATCCACTTGGAACCTCTTTAGGAAATAAATCATCAAACTCCTTTAAAAGCTTTTGTAACCCCTTTGGATGAGAATCAAGTGGATGATTTATGGAAAGAAGTGCCTCCTTACAATAGAGAAGAAAGTGAGGTTGTCCAAGGAAAAGATTTTTAGAAGAGTGTGGTGAGACAACTTCATTGGTTGAGACACATTCGACCAAACTCAATTTTTTCTCTTTGGAAACTTTGGTAGAGTGGAGCTTTTTCTCACCATCCAACTTCTTCTTAAGTATTATTTGATCCTCTCGCACTTGTGATGGTGTAAGAGGGCTCAAGATAATC
>NC_028351.1:27770911-27776359 GCF_000741045.1 Vigna radiata var. radiata | reverse complement strand
TGGACTCTCATGTTCAAGGATATAGGTTGACTTTTTGAAGTGACACTCATTTGAATAGTGTCCTCTTGCTCCACATTTGAAACATCTAGTCTCTCTACCCTTGGTATCTCTAGGTGGCTCTCTGGAAGTCCTTTGTTCTTTTCCCTTATAGTTTTCTTTGTCTCTTTTTAGCTCTCTATCTTTGCCTTTGAGCTTGTCTTGTGGTCTTTCTCGCTTTCTCTCCTTTGTTTCCTCATATCTTGGCAAGCTACCCTCCCTCTTAAAATCTCTCCTATATGATGATGTGGTAGGGTAGGTTCTTTTTGTGGAACCTTTTCTCCTATTTTGTTCTTCCACTCTCACACATAGCTGGACAAAATCATTTAGATCTAAGTAAGGTAAGAGTTCTACCTTATCTCTAATGTCATAGTTTAATCCACTCTGAAATCTAGCTATGGTGAATCTCTCTTCTTCTTTGATCCCAGCTCTCAACATGAGTAACTCTAATTTTTGTCTGTATTCCTCAACACTCATGTTTCTTTGTTGAATTCATGAAGCTTATCCATGACTTCTCTTGCATAGTAGGTCGGGACATGTCGCCTGTGTAAGGCTGCTTTCAGCTCATTCCAATATTGAATTGTGTAGTCGCCATGCATCCTTTGGTCTCTTATGATGGATGTCCACCAATAAAGGGCTGCACCTTGAAAGGTCAAGGTGGCTAGGGTCACTCTCCTCCTATCATCTATGTTGTAGCACTCAAAAATTTGTTCAACCTTCATCTCCCACTCAAAGTATTCTTTAACATTATCTCTACCATAGAAAGGAGGAAGGTCAAGCTTAGGTTCTACATGATGTTCTCTAGGGTTGTGATGACGCCTAGGAGGGCATTTATAGTGATCATAAGGTTGGTAGGTATGGTGTTCACTATGGTGGGAATGATCATCTTGATCATGATTGTGCCTATGAGAGTGAGCTCCGTGGATGTGCCCGCTTTGATTGAGAGTAAGATTGACGACCATTTGTCTTAACTCATTTAGCTCAGCCTTGGTTCTATTGAGTTCTTCTCTTAACTCTATGTTCTCTTGATCTTGAGTGACATTACCTTGAACACTAGAGTGACTCATGCTTGTGAAGTAGAGAAATTGTTTTCACAAATATTTGAAAGCCTTGCAAAAGTATGAATCAAAACTTTTTGAAAGGAGAATTTGCTTGTTTTTGGTGAATGACTTCTATAAAGATTCTAGAGGTGAAGAAACCGAATAGCTCCCAGAAAGGAGAGGTGAGTCACAATGGACAAGCTTAGAAACCTTGTCCTTCCTAGCCAGAGTGTCTCCTGACGCTTCTCACCCAAGTTTCTAGATAGAAGTCTTTCAAAACCTTTTGAATGCAAGGATGTTATGTTCCTAGAAACCAAACGAAGGTTTAACTAAATGAAACGCACTCCTAAGTATCACGGAGACTTAAAACATAAAAGTCAATCAAGCAAAGTAAAGTAAATGAATGGAAATGGAAGACAATGATAAACGGCCCTATGTGAAAGTGTAAGTGAAACTTGGAGCCACTTGACACACATTCACTCTAAGAGGTGGGAACTAACTATTACAATGTTGCTTAGTAGACTTGGAATTGCTTGAAAAGCATTTTCCCAAGTTACTTGAAGTTTGAAAAATGTAAAACAAATTAAACTTCAAAGGTTTCGTGATACAAGGTCATAAAAGTGATAAAATGAGTTATAGTATGTATACAATGGTAGGCTACAAGAGCTTAATATATCCTATCTCCAAAGTGTTTGAATTTGTGGTGGACAAGGTGGAGAATGCTGGTGAAAACTGCACAAGAATGCAGCTTGGAGAACAACCTTTGTGTCCAATTCTACAAACTCTCCACTCCCTAAGATGCTACCCTCTTGGAGAAAGCTTGTGGAACTTGGATCACCTCAAAATGAAGGCATACACCACTGTCAAACACAGAAACCGTGAGACATATACGACAGCTGCTGCACCAGAATTCAAGTAGCCAAAAACATGATTGCTAGCATAGCAAGGAAGCCAAAAATGATGAATTCAAGTGATATACAACTGGAATAAAAGGTAGCACACAAAAGGAGCCTAGGTAGGAACTAGAACAAATTATAAAAGCAAGAAAACCTCAAAAACAATGAGGAAAATCTGTGCAATGCAAACTGTTTGATGAAATTTAAAATTGTTTGATGAAATGCCATAATCAACTGCAGTTTTGGTATTTTTCTGATTTTTCATGTGTAAACTGGATTGTAGGGATTTAATTGCCTTTTTCATATTGGTTTACACCTGCGTATGGATTTAATTGTGTGTGGAATAAGATCCCCAGCTTTTGCCAAACCAGTTTACAATTTTCATGTGAAATGATGGCTGAAATATGATAGCAGCAGTAAAATTGGAGGAAAAATGAGAAATAGCAGTATGGAATTTGAGTGGCAGTGAGGTAAACGGCTCAAGGACACTTCAAGCAACTTTATATAATCATAATAGATGTGTCCAAATAGTTAGGCAGCAAAGGAATGGCCTGCAACAGAAAAGGGCAAGTGCTCTTCCTAAAAATGAGTGTAATTTGGTGAGGCAGCAGGTCAATATCAATTTGGTTCAATATTTACCATTTGAACAGTAACAAACCAATTTCAATTCACCAAAAATGACTGCCTAAGGAATGAAACAGATCCAAAACTGTAAGGATCTCAATATGAGGTATACACTTGCATATTTGAAGCAAAAATGATAGTTCAAGAGGTGAATTGATGTTGTGGCTGAGGAAAGAGCAAATAGACCATGCCAACAAGTTTTAAATGTTCAAAGAAACATGTTCAAACAACTACTATGCACAGAAACAGTCAAATGCACAAAATCACTATGATAGTTGTGATAATGCAGCAAAATTTGACCAAACAGCAACAGAATGGAGAAATTTAATGGAATCAAAGTTGGCTGGATCAAGAAACTTGTAAGAAAGGCCTTAGGTAACTAGATCTAGCAAGAGTATAGGAGCCAGAAGAAATTAAATTGCCTAAACTCACACAATGGACACAGCAACACGGTGCATAGCTAGAATATATGAAACTGTGACAGCAACATAGATTAATGCAACTCAAATAGTCGTATCAGCATTGTGCACATATCATGTGTTAAAATCATATGAAAATGAATCATACACAGCAACTGCACTTGTGCACAACGTTAGAATCAAGAAATCTGCACTTAAACAGAATGCACCATCTGTAACAGTTGTCAACTTATGGATGCAGAGTTTGGAATGGTGTAGGAGGAACTCAATCACTGATTTTGGAATTTAATGGCACAGAGGTGTTGGAATCAATTCAGGTACATTCAGACACATGAAACAAAGTGGCACGAAACAGAAAACATCAAAACTCTGCACCAAAATAGATTTCACCATAGGAACCCGATAATACCATTTTCTGCAGAATTTTGGAATCGAAACACAGTGTGAACAGACTCACGACAAATTCTCACAGCGAAGCATGATGTAAATCCAGTTTATGTTCAACATACTTCTAGCAACGCACATGCCACAAATGAAACGAAAAAAATTTTGAAAGCTGGAACAGAAAAACTCTATGACAATAAAAGCAATGCAATAACAGTGCACATGACAAAGACAAACTGAAATGAGAATCAAGCAGAATTGAAAGAAAATTTAAAGGAAGCACTGATTAAAATGAAGAAAGACACCTAAGGAACAGTGAACGAAACAAAATTCACTCAAACAGAAAGAATCAAAACACAAAAGCAAGTCAACAGTGGAAAGAAGAGTAGAAGACAGAAACAGAGGAAATGGAAACGAGACACTTAGCCCTTGAAGCGTGACTGGAACGGTTGGCTCTTGATGCCAAATGATGGAAGCATCCTTGCAATTTCAATCACGAACACTTCCAAAACCAGAGAAAGCAGCAGATAGATGGATGAAGATGAGGCACGGTAAGTGTTTGATGGATGTCTCAATGAAGGTGTGCAGGTGAAACAATGAATCTCAAGCTCCGAAAGCCTTCCAAAAGGGAAGGAAGCTAGAGGAGAATGTGTAGAACAAGCACAAAGTGTTTGAACTCTGAAAAGAATATCTGGAGAAATCTCAACAGCATTTCATTATCAATTCAAAGTTGCATTTACAATGGTATAAGTCTCCCTTTTATAGATGAAGAAAGGACTCCAAAACATGCCTAGCAAGCTACTAAAGGTGTAAAAGAGGCGTGCTGGGGAAGCTACACAGCTTGGGAAGCTTGGGGTGCAAGCTACAGTTGCCAGCTCAGCAACTCGATGAAGAAGATGAATCTGATGATGCTTGCGCTAGGCGGCAGGAAGAGGGCGCTGGGTGCCAGGGGTGTTCTTTTCAACTTTGTTTTCCTTTGTCCTTTGCTTACGTGACAGCCTCCTTGAGTTGCATAGACTTGGTTCCTCTTCTTTATTAATGTCCTACAAAAGTAAGGTAAAGTCATTTTACAAAGAAAAAGAGGATTTAGTAATTAATACTCCATAAGAGTAAAGTAGTGAGTGCTCCCTCTTCCTCTTGGATTCTCTTGGACATGGCTCTTGTTAAAGGTCCTATGTTGATCTTGGATGGTCCTCCATCATCTATTGTGCAATCTCTGGATTGAAAGCATGCATGAACCTTGTTTTGACTTCATTGAAGATTTGTGATTGAGTAGTTTTGTCATGTACTTAGGGAATGTTAAAATATTGGATGAAATAGTATAAAGCCAAGTTTTGTTTTGTGTGTTATTTTGTTTTGTTTGCTTGAGGACAAGCAAAGTTCTAAGTTTGGGGTATTGATGAAGGTTAAAAAACAATTATTTTCATGTCATTATAGACCAAATTACGTCCTTTACTACTTAGGATGAGCTTAGAATCAAGCGAAACTCAATAAATGAGTCTGTAGAGAGTCAAAAGCTATTTTTAGCGATATTATGCTTGTTTTGCATTGTTTTGTAGCATTTTTGAGAAAGTGGAGAATGGAGTTGAAGATAAAGGTCGTAAACTCAAGAAAAGAGAAGAAAATTGAAGAATTGAATAGTTGACGCACCGCCCGGCGTGGAATTTGCCGCGGGGCGGTCCAGGGCGAGGAGTAGGCACCTGGCGTTGGCGCTGGGTGGATTTGCGATTTAAAGCAAACCGCCGGGCGGTAGTGCGATTTGAGGGAAACCGCCGGGCGCCACACTTGTTCCGCCGGGCGGTTGTCTGCTGGGGTTGGGCCTGTTTTCTGTTGCGCTCCTCACCTATAAATAGACCTATTACGAGTTTAGATGCATTCTTTTGAGAGAAGGGGGCAGCCAGACCAAATTTCACTCTCTGGAGAGGATCTCTTGGATGCTTAGGCTCCTTTTCATCTTATCTAGGGTTTGCTTTTCCATTCTTCATCCATTTTTCATCTACTTTCACCATGACAATGGTGAACTAAACCCTACTGTTGTTGGGGGAAACA
>NC_028351.1:27764399-27770351 GCF_000741045.1 Vigna radiata var. radiata | reverse complement strand
CATTCATCCATTGTTTTCTTCTTGTCAATTGAATCAATCTCTTTTGCATGTTCATATTTTATTCTCATACCCAATTAATTAATTTTTCCTTTCAAGTCTTACGATCTTAATTCACACGAACAATAAGGCCTTACGAGTCTCTTAGGAAAACGATACTTGGACTTACCATTTATTATTACTTGATACGATTTGGTACGCTTGCCAATCCGTTAACAGTCACCGTGAAATTATATGGCTTTAACATTAACCCTCCAATTTTCCAAAAAAACGCATGGGCATCATGTTAATACTAGATCCAGAATCTATCATTGCTTCTCCTATATCAACATCATTAATCTTATATGCCAAATTCAAGCAACCTGGATCTTTTACTTTAAGCAGATAATTCTTCAGAGGTTGAATCTCAAATTCCTGCTCATCATCATCTTCATCAAAATCTATCATATCTCCAAGATAAAATTTCATCCTTGCAGGAATCTGTTTAATAATTGAAGGCACAATATTCATTTGATTATAAATTTCTCTTTCCTGCTCATTATGACTAACTCTTGATTCCTCTTCTTCTTCCCCTTCACTGCTCCTAATCTCAATGGCTTCTCTTCCTCCTTTTCATCTGCTTCCAATCTCTACAACTTCCCTTTCAGCCCTTCTTCTATCACTTGCCAACACAGCTTTGCATTCTTCCTTAGGGTTAACATCAGTGTTAGCCCTAAACTGGTTCTTTTAAGTGGTTTCTACTATTTTTGACAGCTGTCCAATTTGCATCTCTAGTGATCTAAAAGTAGCTTGGTCACTTGCGCAATTGGACTCATAGACTTTCATAAATTTATCAAATCCTTCACTCATATCTTTAACAAACTCTGTCAGATGTGTAACCTATTGCCACATAGTTAAAGGTTGCTGCTGCCTGAAGCCTCCTGATTGCCCTGATGGGTTATTCTGTTGTTGACCAATACTTGGATGATTCTTCCAACCTTGGCTAGGATTGCCTTGGTTGAAATTCCCTTGTATGTACTGGTATTGGTTCCCCATGTAGTTAGCTTCCTGCTGCATCTCGTCAGGTATAGCACATTGACCATTGATATGGTCACCACCACAAAGATCACATAGCTTCTGTGCTTGAGTGACATTGCGAAACTCCTTTGGAAGTTGTGAGAGGATCTTTTTCAATGTATCTATCTTTTGAGTCAAAAGATGATTTTGAGCTAGCATTGCATCATTTGCAGGTAATTGCAAGACTCCTCTTTGTTGTGTTGGTGCGCCCCTTTCATTATATGCTTCTTGTCCATTAGTCGCCATACTCTCTATCAAGTCATAGGCTTCATCCTTAGTCTTTTGTTTGATATCACCTCCAACTGAGGCATCCAACATCATCTTAGACTGCATGTTCAATCCACCAAGGTAAGCAAGAACAATGGTTGTCTTGTCAAATTCGTGAACTAGTGTTTTCCTGAGTAGGCCTTTGAATCGCTCCTATGCTTGACTTAGAGTTTCTTCCATGCCTTGCTTATATGATGAGATCTCCAGTTTTCCCTGAGTAACCTTAGATTGTGGAAAATATTTGTTAACAAACTTTGTACCCACAGCTTCCCATGTTGTAAACGTCCCTTCAAGGAAAGAATTAAGCCATGTCTTAGCATTGCCCTCCAACGAGAAAGGGAACAAGCTAAGCCTCACTCTATCATCTGATACACCTGCCATCTTCATTGTATTGCATATTTCACTAAACGCTGTCAAATGGTCATAGGGATTCTCATTTGACAGGCCATGAAACTGTTTGCTTTGCACCAGGTGTATAAGTGTTGGATTCATCACCATGTTGGTCGTTTGATCTGTAGGCATGACTATGCTGTTAAAATGGAAAGGGTCAACCGCATTCGATTGGTCTGCAAGAGTGCGTCTTGGAGGAGTTCTTTCAGCCATCTCCTCTATTCTTCTATCTGGTGAAGGTGGTAATAATCTTTCAGGGGAAGGAAATAAATCCCGAGATAGGCGTCTGACTTTCCTTCTCCCCCTTCCCTCGCTTAAGCCTTCAAGAAGAGGTTGCGTGTTTTTCTTGCTCCTAATATGTCTGGGCTCCTGCTGCATGCACAAGAAAAACAAACCCTAGTAGCACTTTTTATATATATAAAAAAAAGTATAAAAAAATAAAAGATAAAAAGATATATACAATCAAGTCAAACTTAATCAGTTTACACTACTAGATAAGTTAAACACAAGTCCCCAGCAACGACGCCAAAAACTTGTTAAACCCCTGGCAAGTGTACTAGATCGTTATCAAGTAATATAAACGGGTAAGTCCAAGTATCGTTTCTCAAAGGACTCTTAGGCCTTAACTTTCATGTAACCTAATTTCATAAGACTTGAGAAAAGAATAAAATTTTGATTGTTGTCAATACCCAATTTCGTCCGGGTAGTTAAATAAAAATGTTTAGAGTCAAGAAGAATAATAAGAAGCGGAGACCAATTTCAATTAAATTTATTTTCTATTTTTTTAAAAAAAAATGAAAAAAAGGTTTTTATTTTTCTTTCTTTTTTGATTATTTTTATTTGTTGCCTTCATCATTTTTAATTTTTGTTTTTTATTCTAGTTCTATTTTACTGTGTTCCATTTTCTTTATTTATTTCTTTTATCTCTGTTTTACCTATTTTGTCCTTTTTTTTGGGTTTATTTTACCTTTATATTTTGCCATTTTATTATTTCCCTTTTGATTCGTTTCCTTTATTTTTGAACTTAAGAAAATAATCATCAAATAGTTCCATCATGCACATCAGTCAGTCAAACATTTTCAGAAAAAGTATTCAAGCCAAGAATATACACTAAAATTAAAATTCAACCTAGTTTAGGAATAAATAAAAGTAAAAGAGAGAAAACTAGGTTGCCTCATAGTTGTGTTTGTTTAACGTCGCGAGCTTGACCCAAACCTGTTTAACACTTGTCAGTAAGTGTAATTCCTTCCAACAACCATCAGTAGGTGTGCCTTCCTGGAATCCTTCAGTGGATTTAAAACTTTTAGCATCCCTAGTAGATGTTACCCAAAAATTGTTCCAAAAATTCAAAAATTACATGTTCCAATGAAAGTAAAAAGTGAAAATAACTGAAAATGAAAATTGTTCTTATAAATACGAAAAAAATGATTTCCAGCAATTCAACTCTCTTTCTTCATGTTGGAATCTTCGTCGTCCCACTGGCTCAATTTTCTTCTGCCCACCCTCTTGACCTGTCTGCTATATGGTGCTTCAATTTCCACATCCCCTTTTTCTTTCAGCTCCTTTATTATCCACTCTTTCCTTTTCTATTTCACTTTACTTCCCCGTTGGAGTGGTTCTTCTCTTGGTTTTCGGTGAATGATTCTCCTGCTTTTATTCACTAGTGCCTGCAAAACATTACAACTATCAGAATAATTAGTATCCGACGTGCTTTCTTCTTGCTCAACTTCACTCTCCTGCTCCTCACGTCTGGGTCTTTTAATCACTTTGATCTTGTTTTCATTATACCCAGTATAAAGAAACAGGTGATCTACGTCCCTCATCATTATTCGCCCATCATAAACACTAATAAGCATCTTCGAAGTTTCCATGAAGGGCCTTCCTAAAATCACAGGAAACTCATCATCAGTTTCCATATCCATGACAATGAAGTCTGCCAAAAATTCAAGCTGTTCCACTCATACAATAACATCTTCTGCCATTCCCACCGGTATTTTTACCGAACCATCAGCCATTGTCACAGTAAGATCAGACGGTTTCAACACAACCCCCCTTATTTTTGTCAGGAAATCTGTGGGCATCATATTAATGTTAGATCCCGAGTCTATCATGGCTTCCACATCAAAATCATTCAGGGCGCATGATAATGTTACACATCCCGGATCTTTTACCTTAAGTGGATGATCCCTCTTTAGCGGTTGAACAGCAACGTCCTCCTCTTCATCGGTGAGTTCAGTTTCTTCTTCATGACTGAAATTGATTCTTTCAACATAAGGAGGGATTTGCAGATTTACTTCAGGTACCATAGTCACTTGACTGAAAATCTCTCTAAATCTCCCATCATGACTATTTTCAACTCGCATCTCTTCTTTACCTCCACTAACATTGAACTCACTAGCCTCTTCTATTTCTTGGCTCTCCTCTCTTGCCTCAACACCTACCATCTCTTTGTCTCCATCTTCACTGCTCCCCTCTTTGACTAGATCATCCCCAGCCTTCTTTTTTTCTCTTACTATAACAATCCTGAATTCTTCTTTGGGGTTAACATCAGTGCTAGCCCGAAACTGGTGCTTCTCGGTGGTTTCGACCCTTTTCGGCAGTTGGCCAATCTGTGACTCCAATGATTTGAAGCTTGCTTGATTACTATTTAACTGACATTCATAAATTTTAAAGAATTTATCAAATCTCCCACTTAACTCTCTGACTGTCTCAGTTAAACTATTCACCTACTGCCATAAGGGAGAAGGTTGTTGGTGCCGGAAGTTGCCCACTTGTCCAGATGAATTATTCTGGCTTTTCCCAATACTAGGGTGATTTTTCCAACCTTGGCTAGAATTACCTTGGTTCAAATTTCCTTGCTTGTATTGAAATTGGGCTCCCATATAATTAACATCTTGTTGCATCTACTCAGTGAAAGCACATTGACCATTGATATGGTCGCCACCGCATAAGTCAAGAAGTTCCTGTGTCTGAGAAATATTTCTGATTCTCCTAGGAAGTTCGGATAGGACCTTCACCAACTTGTCTAATTTTTAGCTGAGAAGGTGATTCTAAGCAACTGCAGCGTCTTTAGTAGGAAGATGCAAGAGTCCTCCTTTTTGTGTACCCCTCTCACTCTGTGATACTTCGTTTAAGGCCATCTCTTCAATCAAGTCATACGCCTCGTCTTCCGTTTTTCTATTGATATTATCTCCAGCAGAGGCATCTAACATCATCTTGGAATGAGCACGTAAACCTCCAAGGAAAGCAAGTAAGTATGAAGTCTTATCGAACCCATGGACTGGGGTCGCCCTCAATAAACCTTTAAATTTGTCCCATGCTTGCCCGAGAGTTTCCTCCATTCCTTGCTTGAACGAAGAGATCTCTAGTTTCCCTTGACTTATTTTTGGCATTGGAAAGAATTTAGTGACAAATTGTTGTGTCACCACCTCCCAAGTCCTGAAAGTTCCTTCAGGGAAAGAATTCAACCAATCCTTTGTGTTTCCTCCAAGAGAGAAAGGAAACAAACTGAGTCTAACTCTGTCATCCGACACTCCGGTTATCTTGACAGTGTTGCAAATCTCACCAAAGATAGTCAAATGCTTATAAGGATTCCCATTCGACAATCCATGGAATTGATTATTCTGGACTACTTGGATGAGCGCAGGACTCATCACCATGTTGGTTGCGTTATCAGTTGGAACCGCTATACTGTAGAAGTTCAAAGGGCCTACTGCGTTAGCTGCATCCCCCAATGTACGTCTAGGAGGAGGCTCATTAGCCATCTCCTCAAAATCTGGTGTAGGAATCTTACAAGAAGACTGCGAAAATGATTCAAGAGAAAGAGATCTCTCACGTGAAGCACGTCTCCTTCTCCTCCCATCTGGTAAACCTTCTAAGAGAGGTTGCTGGTCTTTTCTGCTTCTAGTATGGATTGCTTCCTGCATACACAAGAAACAAACCCTAAAAGCACTTTTACAGAAAAATAAAATAAAACACAATTAAACAAAAATAAAACAAAAATAATTACAACCAAGTCAAATTCAATCAATCCACACTACTTGAAAAAGTACGGCCTTATCGTTCGTGTGAATTAAGATCGTAAGACTTGAAAGAAAAAATTAATTAATTGGGTTTGAGAATAAAATATGAACATGCAAAAGAGATTAATTCAATTGACGAGAAGAAAACAATGGATGAATGGAGTTGTTGGGGGTTTACAATTTCATCTTATCCGCTCTCTCTTATTTACTCCTCTTGATT
>NC_028351.1:27760511-27763929 GCF_000741045.1 Vigna radiata var. radiata | reverse complement strand
ATCAAAAGATTACATTGTTTCCCCCAACAACAATAGGGTTTAGTTCACCATTGTCATGGTGAAAGTAGATGAAAAATGGATGAAGAATGGAAAAGCAAACCCTAGATAAGATGAAAAGGAGCCTAAGCATCCAAGAGATCCTCTCCAGAGAGTGAAATTTGGTCTGGCTGCCCCCTTCTCTCAAAAGAATGCATCTAAACTTGTAATAGGTCTATTTATAGGTGAGGAGCGCAACACAAAACAGGCCCAACCCCAGCAGACAACCGCCCGGCGGAACAAGTGTGGCGCCCGGCGGTTTCCCTCAAATCGCACTACCCCCCGGCGGTAGGGGTCTACCGCCCGACGGTTTGCCTTAAATCGCAAATCCGCCCAGCGCCAACGCTAGGTGCCTACTCCTCGCCCTAGACCGCCCGACGGTGGAATTTGCCGCCGGGTGGTGCGTCGACTCTTCAATTCTTCAATTTTCTTCTTTTTTCTTGAGTCTACGACCTTTATCTTCAACTCCATTCTTCACTTACTCAAAAATGCTACAAAACAATGCAAAACAAGCATAATATCGCTAAAAATAGCTTTTGACTCTCTATAGACTCATTTATTGAGCTTCGCTTGATTCTAAGCTCATTCTAAGTAGTAAAGGGCGTAATTTGGTCTAGAATGAAATATGAAAATAACTATTTTTCAACCTTCCTCAGTGACAATGGTGGATGGTTCAGTTAAAACACCATTTTGTATGGTGGAAAATGTGGTTGTACGGGTGGAGCAGCTAGAATTTTTAGCTGATTTTATCATCATGGGCATGGAAGACGAGGAAAGAATTTCAGTAATTCTTAGAAGACCTTTCATGGCAACATCCAAGATGTCTATTAGTGTCCATAATGCAAGGATCATGATGAGAGACAAAGAGAATGTATTCTTTTATACTGGCTCTAAAGAGAAGAGTGCTAGAATTAAAAAGAGAGCCGGACATAAAAAGTCAAGAAGAGAAGCTGCACCAGAGGACAACACATCAGGTACAATTCTAATAGTTGTAATGTTTTGCAGGTACCTAAAAATGAATAGGTTGACAAAGGAGGTACTATCCACTCCGAATATACACCACTTCCAATAGGAGCACAAGTGAGATTCAAGAATAAGAAGTGGCTTGTTGTTAAGATTCGGGATGATGGCAAGCTGGAAATCAGAAAACCATTCACAAGAGCCATAAAGAAAGTGGATAGAAAGCAATTGATGAATTGGGTTGATGAAGATCCCAACTGGGATGGAATGACTTGATTATATTTAATCCCATTTTGTAATTTGTAGTTTAGGATTGTTTGATTCTATACATGTAATTTATTGAATTTTTGAACACTTTTTGGGTAGCATCTACTGAGGGATGCTAAATTTTTATGTATCCACTTAAGGATACAAGGTAAGTACACCTATTGAAGGGTGTTGGAAGGATAAGCACTTACTAAAGAGTGCTAAACAGATTTGGGTCAGGCTCGTGACGTTAAACAAGCGCTACTTGGGAGGCAACCCAGTTGATTGTTTTGTTTTTAATCCTGTGTTAAGTGCATTGTATGTTGCATCTGAGAGGGGAAGGCATATATTTGAAAAATTGAAGGTTGAAATTGAGTGCTATAAGGAAAGATTACTCAAAAGAAAGCAAAAGAAGAATTGAAATTTACCGCAGACCACTAAGCGGTCCATTTTACCGCTGAGCGGTTGCGGCGCTGAGGGTCTCGGTTTTTCTTAAAGGCTGAGCGGTTTTCCATGTTTTTCACTTTGAAACCCTTCTTTGCATTTCGCCTGAGCGGTCTCCTTAAGCCCTAGCACTCTCTTTCACTTTCAAGAGCTTTTTAGAGAGATTTCCTCACTTTCTCATCAACCACTCACCAAAAATTCAATTTTCTACCATTGCTTTGTCAAAGTTTGGGGTTTTTGGTTGAGGGACTTGCATTGGAGAGGACATTCATCATCAATTGATCAATTTTTCTGCAAGCATTCACAATCTCCACTCAAGTAAGTATGCAAATTCATGATTAAGGTTTCTAATTTGGGATTTGTTGATGAACATGCTTAGGAACATGATAAATTGGGGCTTTTGATTTCTATGCATGAATTGATAGAATAGGAATTGTTTGAACCGATTGAATTGCATGATTGCGGTCTGGATTGATGAAAGTAGCAAAAGAGTGGAGATTAGGATCATTTAGGAAAAGATTTTTGAAAAACCCTAGTTGTCACCGTTGATCGGTCTGTTTTGGCGCTGAGCGGTGGCGCGGCTTAAGGCAAACCTGTTAGCCTTATACAGTAGAAAGGTTACATTTTTAATATTATATTATATAATATTATATCTTTCACATTTATTTTATTTCTTTTTAGTTAATATGATAAAGCAGTTAATATTCTGATAAGTGGTCCATTTTTTAAGATAAAAAATTGTTTTTAAAAAACGTGCCCATGATTCCTCCACCACAATCTCTTCTAATGTAAATACTCTGTGATGGTTTTTGGAGTAATACAGACTCTTTCAGAAAATTTCATATCAGGTCACTGAGCCTACTCTTTCCTTCATATACATCACCATCGTGTTTTAAGAGCAAGGGTTCAAAAACCAGAAATTAGGCAAGCGTACAACAATGGCTGGAGGTTGGTCTTTCTGCTTCCGCTTTTATTCTTATAAATCTGAATATGATTAAATGTGTTTGTTTGATATATTTAGATTTATTGAATCTCTGTATGAACATGTTTTTCATTTGGTATCAGAGCATGTTTATCCTCTGCCTTGTTTGGTTCACTCCTTTGCGTATTGTGTTTTTAATTTTATTAATTGTTTTGAAACTGGAGAAAGAAGAAATATTTTGTGAAATTTTTTGTGAAATATTTTGATGCTGAAACCCTCACGTATTACTGTGTTCGTGATTGGTATACGCATTTTGGAACCATGTGAGAGGTTGAAGATGATTGAAACTTTGCGTTTCAATTTGGGCATATTTATGAAAAATATATTCATTTTTTTTTATTTCTTCTTTACTTGCATTTACACGCACTGGAGAAAGGTACCTGCTTTGCTTCTGGGTTTAATTAAGATTTTACGGTGCACTGCTGTTTGAGTTGTCTTTCTTTTTGCGCACTTGCTTTTCACACACACACACACACACACACACACACACATATATATATATATATATATATATATATATATATATATATATATATATATATATATATTCCTTTTAAGTTGATTACATTTTATATGGATGCCTTTTTCTGTTACTATTATATGCACGTTACTTATTATATATATACAATATATGTTATTTGTTGTTGTTGCATGTGTAACATACTTGTAAATATATATGCATATATGTTAGGCACTATTTGCTGTTATGATATGCACGGTTTACATGCCATTAAGATTAAAGTGCGCGTG
>NC_028351.1:27753698-27756961 GCF_000741045.1 Vigna radiata var. radiata | reverse complement strand
ATGCTTATAATCCTCACGCATTACAGATTTGCAAAAACGTGTAGTGAGTTAATCAAAATCTGGTTTAAAAAGTGATTTGTTTCAACTATGCACCGTGTTGTGTTCTTTGTGTTGTTCTAGATCAAAAGCTTTCTTCTAACTCAATTTCTGAAGTTAGATCTAGAATTAGGATCACTTGTTTTTTTTCATCAATTGCTGGTCTGCATAATTTTGCTTCCATTAAATCTGTTTCAAGTGCTGCAATTTTGTGAAATCTGCATAACTTAGCAACTCAAGTGGTGAAATTGAACATTGGCTATAGTTTGTGCATTTAACACCTCAAGTCAACTTTGTTTGATCATTTAAGATGTGTCTAAGATGATTTTATGGTCAAACTATCACAAATGCACAAAATCTTCATGCCACTTCCTCATTTGTGCTTGAATTCCTCAACTAGAACTATCCTTACATCAATATAGTTGTTTCATAGTGAATTGGGTGATTAAACATCTGTATTAAGTGAATCAAAGTTGGAATTTACTGTTCAAATGATCAAATTTTCGAAAATGTCCAGTACCACTACCTAGAACACCTTCTCTGACCATATTTTGGGAAGTGACACATTGAAATTCTGTTGTGTACCGTGTGGGATCTATATAACTGGTTAGACATCAATGTTTGCATCTTAAAAACTTGTCTAAACTTGCAAATAACCAATTACTCTGCTGCATTACTGATCCAGACCAAATTCCAGTCAGCATAGTAGTGCTTTTAACTTGCTTGTTTACCAAATTTGAGATTGATGTCTTAACTCTATTGTTTGGGATTGGCAAAAGCTGGGATCAATTTTAAAATGTTCTTATTATCATTGCAATCTGCAAACCAATATTAAAAGGCAATTAATCCCGCAATCCCCTTTGAAAACTGTGAGAGCCAACTGCAGAAAAACCAAAGTTTGTTTTCTTTGAGTCATTTCATCAAACACTTTGCTAAATTTTGTGAAATCACTCAAATTTGATTTGTTGCAGCATTATTCGCTTTTCTTGTTTTCTTAATCTAATCTAGAACCATTCTTAAGTTCTCTTTGAGTGTTACCTTGTTTGAAAGCATCTTAGTTTGTTTGTTTGGCATTCTNCACACAAACTGTTTGACAAAAGGTTTGGTGTTGCTGTCATTTGTATTGCAGACATAAGCAGGGACTGATCTGTGATTCTGGTTAAACTGATACACAACCCAGACGACCCAACACACAGGGAAGCATCAAAGGGAGTCAGTGATTGAGAAAGCAAGTCACAAAGTGAACTACTGGGAAGGAAAGTTAAGCACGCATCAGACGCTGGATTTTTTTTTTTTTTTGCTAACGCTGTAACAGAGTTGCTGACAGCAAAACAGCAACAGCGGCAACCTTGTTTCTGCAGAATTTCATCCAGCTTTAAGTGATCACATTGCAACTGAGAGAATTGTGTGAATCACCATTGATTCAATACCTTTTGAGAGCAACCAAAGCTGCACACAACATTTTCTTCTCATTTCCTTGTTGTTTCAAGTCAATTGTTTTGCAAAATTCTGGTGCAGAATTTTAGATCTGTTTGGTGTTGTTTGAGTGGATTCTTGAGGTATTGTGATAGCTGTTGTGAGGCATCCAGTAGCAGAACCCTTTCCCTACCAAGGTAGCATCTTAGGAAGTGGAGAGGAACCTAAATTCTGGAATTCAAGTGTGCTGTCCAGCAAACAAAATTTTCACTTTCCAGCAGCATAAAACACTGAAATTTTGGCAACTTCAGTACCCAAATTTTGAGATACAAGCCAAACAGTTGAGTGTTGATGAGATTGAGTTTATATCATCCAAAAGAAACTTGCTAGTGGAGTGAAAATATCCTGAAACAGTAAAGAAAGTGAGATCTGAGTGAATGCACATGAAGCCAATTAGCTTTGGCCGAGAGAAAATCTGCACTAAATTTCCATTGTTGAAAGAGTTCTTTCCTAAATCTGAATTGTCCTAGTTACTTAGATTTGTGCAGCCTTTGATTTGTTTGATATTCACATGAGTATTTGTTGTTTTGGTTTGCTAGAATCATGCAGATTTGATTTCGAAAGTCGTGCACAACATCCTTTGTGATCATTTTCAGCAGTGAAAAAAAAAAACTGGATCCATCTTCCACATCAAATTCCTTGAAGCCGAGAGAGACTAGTGGTGCAGTTTTGAAAAGCTAAGAGACTCCAAAAGTATTCCAGCGCAAGGAATTTGGCCAAAACTTGGCAGAACATTTGAGTTTGTTTTGTTTATTTTGTTTTGAATTTGTAAGAGGTTCTTGTGTTAGTTTCTTCTTTGTAAAAGGCCATTCAAAGTCCAAGTTGTCTTGGAAGAGTCCTTGGTGCTCTTTCAACTCTTGGCAAAACTTTTCTTGTGTGTTTTAATTTGTGTTACATGTTTAGAAGTTACATTAGAGTCTGGCATTAGAGTCCTAGCATTTTCTTTTATTATTTGAGTCATCTTTTTGAGATCATAAAAGTGATTTTTGAGTTACAATAACTAAGTAAGTAGCCTAGAACACTTTTGGCAAGGAAAAGGCTTGGTACTTAAGCAACCCTAGTGGTTCAGCTCCCTTACATGGAATTTGTTCTTTGGTGAAATCTAAGTTGTTGTAACACAAGAAAACTTTTAGAAACAAAAATGTCTTGTTATTCATCTAGGATGTCTAGTTCATACATTAAGGATGATTTGTGTACTAAAGCTAGAAAAATTCCCTTCTTTGGTAAAGATACAAATGTCTTAACATACTTAGTTTGGGAAAAAGAAATTAATCAAATGCATCCTATCCTTATTAGGCAAAGTGAACTTGAGTCTTATAGTACAATTGTTCTTTCTAGAGAGTGTGAATCTCGTGTTCTTTGTTTATATCTCTCTAGATTAGAAAAGCATGCACTAGAGTGGTGGAATGAAAGGCAATATTGGGTTCATCAAGGTAGAAAATCCACCATTGAAAATTGGTATGAATTGAGATCGTGCATGAGAAGAGAGTTTGTGCCTCCAAATATTCAAAGTAACTTAGAACATATGAGAGAGCTTATTAGAGAAGGCAAGTCATTTATTCAAAATTTAAGTGGATTCAATCGTAGGGAAATAGAGTTTAGAGAAAAACTCATGAAGTTCTTGAATGAGGGAAGTAAAAGGAGATTTGAGAGAGAACATAGGCAATTACAAGAAAGAATAGAGAGACAAGAGAGAAGAAAAGAGAGAAAACGAGAAGAAGAAAGACAAAGAGAGAACAAGAGAGAAAAGA
>NC_028351.1:27739529-27751078 GCF_000741045.1 Vigna radiata var. radiata | reverse complement strand
CATGATTCATATATTTGGTCTCTTATTACATTTGATGGTTGAATAAAATGGACCAAGTGGGAGAATGTTAGCCTTATACAGTAGAAAGGTTACATTTTTAATATTATATTATATAATATTATATCTTTCACATTTATTTTATTTCTTTTTAGTTAATATTATAAAGCAGTTAATATTCTGAAAAGTGGTCCATTTTTAAGATAAAAAACCGTTTTTAAAAAACGTGCCCATGATTCCTCCACCACAATCTCTTCTAGGAGCTGCAAGAAGCTCTCGGCCCAGCTGCAGCAGCAAAGCAACACGTCCAACTGCAGCCCATAATTCACAGCAGCAGCAGCTTCCATCATTCTTCAATCATTCAAGCCTTGGTCCAGCAGCTCTGCATCACGGCCTGCACAACCAGTTTCCATCTCTACACGGTCCAGCAAGGAGTCCAGCAGCAACGTTCACGCATCCATCAAGCACGGAGTCCAGCAGCAACACATAATTCTTGGACAGAAACACCTCGGTCCAGTAAGCAACTTCACTCCATTCTTCACATACGTCCAGCAAGTCCACCAACAGGTTGCAGCCCACACATTGGAGAGGTGTGTCACGGCTTGGGAAATAAATTAGGAGGTGCTTGAAGAGGATTCTCTTGGGCTGAAAAGAAGCTGGAGGTGTCAAGAAAGTAGGGCTCCTCGGGATTGAAAAGGACAGAGCCGCCACATGCACAGAATATAAAAGGGAACACTGTTACATTAGAAAAAAAAAACATGGTGTAGAGGAAGAAAATGGTGTTTTTTATTTTCAACATGGAGGTGCAACAGCCACCTTGAGCAGAGTATTAGCGTCTAACTTTTGGGGAGCTTATCTTGTCTCCATTTTTCTTTCATTTAGTTGGAACTGAGAAGCACTGGCATTAATATTTCTTTCTTCTATTGATTTCTACGATTGTTATAGCCATTACTTTTGCTTTGGATATTGTTTCTTTGTTCCTTTGATTTTAGCACAAGGGTCTCGGTGGCTGAATGATTAAGTAAGGCTGATTCATTTTCTTTGTTTTAATTTGTTAATTAATTCTACACGCTATTATGATTTTGTTTTAAGAAAGAAGCTCTGTGACACTACTTTTAATCTTCACGCTACTTTCAATATTTTTTATATTATTAGGTTTTTTTATTGTATTTGGGAATGTTACTGTCACACACTCATTTGCATTCTGGTTGAAGTGATGTGACGGGGGATGAATTAATTGGGGAAGAGGCCTACGGCCTTCACGCTGGAAGAGTAGGAGTTGATCTTTTTAGGTGGTGTCACGGTTTAGGAATGGTCACGGTATGTGATGGATGTTTATTAGGAATTTAATTTGCTTTCAGAAACATGCACATTTTCATATTACTTGGCTATTGTAGCTGCAACTAGGAATTTCACGTACGCTTGTTCGGTTCTTTTCCACATGTGCTACTCTTTATTTTATCACCCAAATTTATGTTTCCTTGCTTTAGTTAGAATGTGTTCGGTCTTAATTATTTTTATTGTTAATTCATCCATTTATTTTAAGCATAATTTAATTAGTTGGCTAGTTTACATCGATTGATCCCTACTTTAATTGATAGGACTGTTCGGTTTATTGTTTCCCCTTACTTTGATGTTGTCTAGCACGTTTAGTTGTGATAATTTAGTCGTAATGTTAGCTGAGTATCCGACCGTTTCGATTCTGTTAGTTAGGTTTTATTCGCGTGTTTTAATTTAGTCTAATTGCATTCACAAAAACACCTTTCACAACCCCCCCCCCTCCCCATCGTGTTTGACCTAATTCTCGAACCACATTTGGTCCTTGAGAGACGACCTAGGAGTCACTTCCTAGCTATACTGCATTTCTCATATGCAAACAAATTTGTATGGGTTGCGACAACCCATCAATAACGATCTGGTACACTTGCCAGGGGTTTAACAGTATCTTCCTCATGTTGAGTTTGCCTATGATAACGGTTGAAAAACAATTATTTTCATATGTCAGTTTAGACCAAATTACATCCTTTAAGGCTTAGAATGAGCTTAGAATCATGCAAAACTCAATAAATGAGTCAGTTGAGAGTCAAAAGCTATTTTTAGCGATATTATACTTGTTTTGCATTGTTTTGCAACAATTTTGATTAAAGTGAAGATTGGAGTTGAAGATGAAGGTGTTAGACTCAAGACAAAGGAAGAAAACTGAAGAAAAGAAGAGTTGGGGAACCGCCCAGCGGCAAAATTCACCATTGGGCGGTCAAACGCGAGGAGGTGGCACTAGGCGTAGGACGCTAGGCGGTTTTGCGGTAAGAGGCAAACTGCCGAGCGGCAACCCTCCATCGTCGGGCGATGGCGCGATTATGAGCAAAACGCCGGGCGGCATAAGTGTGACGCCGGGCAGTTGTCTGCTGGGCTTGGGCCTGTTTTTTGTGACGCTCCTCAACTATAAATAGCCCTAGTACGATTTCATTCTCATTCTTTTGACAGAAGAGGGCTGCCAGACCTAATCTTCACTCCATAGAGAAGATCTCTTGGATGCTTAGGCTCCTTTTCATCCTAACTAGGGTTTGCTCTTCCATTCTTCCATTATTTTCATCAAGGTTCACCATGACAATGGTGAACAAAACCCTTTTGTTGTTGGGGGAAACAATGTAATCTTTTGAAACTCTCTTTTATTGAAACTCTTGTTTATTTATATGATTGTCATATGCTTTGATTATCAATTGTTGGGTTCTCATCTGCGCTTAAAGCTTTTATCGTTTAACTTATTTGATAATTCTTGTTTGTTTCTATTGATACGGGAACGTACAATAATGTCATGAACTGGTGAGAAATTCCTTGATTAATGAAATACCACCTAGGGATAGGGAGGTAGGACGATCAAGTGTTTTTGCTTCTGTTCGGTAATGCGTTGCTAGTTGCTAGGGGAGGCTAGGGATAGCAAGCCGGTAATTAGTAATAGGCTCTTTTACTCGAGGGATCCGGTTAAGGGTAGGCCAAGAAAGTTTGCATAACAATTAGATGATCAAGCACATTAAACAAGAGGAGTAGATAAGAGGGAGCGGATAAGATGAAATTATCAACCCCCAACAACTCCATTTATCCGTAGCCTTTTTCCTGTCAATTGAATCAAACGCATTGCATGTTTATTTTGTGTTTTTGCATCCACAACAATTAATTTTTCTCTACAAGTCTTACGATCTCAATTCACACGAACGATAAGGCCTTTCGAGTCTCTTGGGAAGAACGATATCGGACATTACCGATTATATTACTTGAACGATCTGGTACACTTGCCAGTGAGTCAACAAGTTTTTGGTGTCGTTGTCGGGGACTCGAGGTTTACTTTTTCAAGTTGTTTAAATTGATTGAATTTGACTTGATTTTATGTTTATTTTTATTTTTTTTCTAATAAATGTTTTCTAGGGTTTTGTGCCTAACCTTTGCAGAATGCAGTACGGACAAGAATTTGATTATATGGGCACTCAATTNTACAAAAATAATTTCAACCACTGGTGGGAACCCCACTCATACATGGATCAAAGCCAATTTGGGCAAGCTCCTGAGCCACAAATTAAACCAATCAAGAAACATCCTGAGTCTGATGAACTTTTTCAGAGGATTATGAATTTTGAACCATACCATGTCAAAGGCATAGAGGAGGATATAAAGAATGATGAATTCTTTACACAAGACATGTATACAAGATTTTCTTCTCATAGAAGAAGGGAGGAGATACAACAATGTTATTCGCAGCAACATCTTTCAAGCATGGGTCAAGGGTTGAATGGACAAGGAGGAGAACCACATCAACAATTACTATTAGGGCAACAGGTATCTGCTTTGAATGAGCAAATCAACAGATTGGACGAGACATTGGAATGACTTCTCCAAAATTCTCTCTCATATACAGAAAAGAGTGAAGCAAGAAATAAAAGGTTGGAGATACATATTCGTCACTCCAATGAGATATTGAATTCTAGGGTTAATACTGAGGTTAACCCTAGGGAGGAATGTCAAGCCCCTAGTTTTGAAGTTGATAATGTTGTTGATGAGGAAAATATAGACGAGATAAAAAAAGAAAAGGTTGTTTCTTAGGAGAAGATAGAGGAGAAAAAAATGGAGAGAAATAAGGAAAAGATAGAGAAAGAAAAGATAGAGGAAGAAGAAACAAAAAGGTTGAGTTAGGGAGAGAAAGATGAGGAGAAAGAAAATGAAGTGGTTGAGACAAAAGAAAAAAAAAGAAAAAAAGTATGAAAATAAAGAAAGAAAGAAAAAAGAAAAAGAGAAAGTTGAGGGAGGAAAAGATTGAGAAAAAGAGGAAGAGAGAAAAGAAGAAAAGATCATATGTAAAACTCATTCCTCATCAGAAGAAAAATCATAGGAAGAAAAAGAAAGTCAAGTGTTTTATGGAGATCTTCAAGAAATTGGAGATTAAAGTTCCTATGATTGAAACATGAAAATATGTGCTTGGTGTTCTTAACTTTATGAAGAAATTCAGCAAGAAGAAGAGAAAGAAAAGAATATCAAGCAAGGAGTATCAACACCTACTGATGGGTGTTTGAACTCTACCAGGTCAAGCTAGTGACATAAAAAGAACGTTTGCTGGGAGGCAACCCAGTTTCTAACTTTTTCTTTTATTTGTGTGATTTGGATTTGATTTTTCTTTGTGTGTTTAAGTTTTTTAGGTTATATGTTGCTTTTAATGGCAGTAATGATAGCATCTACTGATGGATGCTTCTACAACATCTACTGATGGATGTTGTTATGAAAAAGGATGGTGAATAGACATATACTGATGGATGTCACTGTCAGCATTTATTGATGAATGCTACTGGGATAGCATCTAGTGAGGGATGCTAGAAGATATAGGTATCTACTGAAGCATACCAGGAAGATACCCCTATTGATGGGTGTTGGAAAGGTATGCACTTACTGACAAGTGCTAGAAAGGATTGGGTCAGGCTCGTGACGTTAAACAAGCGCTACTAGGAGGCAACCTAGGTTCTCTCTTTCACTTTCGCTTTTTAAATTCCTANAATAGGTTGAATTTTAATTTTAGTGTGTATGCTTGGCTTGAATACTTTTCTGAAGATGTTTGACTGAATAATTTGCATTATGAGGCTATTTGATGATGACTTGATGTGATTGATATTTGAGTAGTGTTGCATGTTGATAGCCAGTGAAACAAATGTCTGATGAATTATGATTGTGGTTATGATGCTAAGCAGGATGTATGAATAAATATTGTGTGAGAAAACATGTTTTATGAGGTATTGAGCTCTAGAGTTTTTATTGTTGTATGCATTGTTCACAGGAAAACATGAATGATATTGCCTTAATCTTGATGATTGATTCAATTGCATGTGAATGTCATATGATCAAGGCCATTTTTTAAAATCTGTCTCTAGCCAAATTTTCACCCAAAGTGCTTGAAAATATTATACCTTTTTTGAACCTTAGCCTTAAACAGGATGTGAACCCTTGTCTTGAAATTCTTTACCTTGAGTTGGGATGATCTTAATTGTATGCGATGAAAAGGTTCAAGTTTGGGGTTGCATGGGGGAAATTGAAAGGCAATTGAAAAGCATTGAGCTCAAATGTTATGAAAGAAAAATACATGAGTAAAAGAAAAGAAAAGAAAAAAAGCATGAAGATGGGCTCAATGCAAAAGAAAAGGGAAAAAGTTAGGAATAAGTGAGATTGGTGAGGAAGAGAGTTGTGCTTAAATGTTGAATACTATGGTAGCTCTCTTAACTCAAGGACTTTGCATTCCAGAAAAACCAATTTTTATTGTTAGCCCAGCCTCATTACAAGCTTTTGAAAAGTCCTTTTGATGGCATTTGCATGTGAGGATTTTGATTGTTTGAGATGAATGGCAATTTTATTTCATGTGACTTGTGAATGATAGAGAGTTGGAGTGTCACCCTAAACACTTGAGTAAATTAAGTGAAACACTTGCCTGGTGAGAATTGCTAAATTTCATGATTCCATCTTTTCGTAGTAGATTGGTCATTCATAATGTGTAACATCTGCTGAAAGATTTGTGAACTGAACTGAATTGAAAGCATGCATGCATCTTGATTTGATTTCACTGAAGATCTAAAGTTGAGTAGTTCTTGTTATGTACTTTAGGAGTGTTGAACCATTGGATGAAATAGTAGAAAGTCAAGCTTTCTTTTGTTTGTTGTTTTGTTTTGTTTGCTTGAGGACAAGCAAAGTTCTAAGTTTGGGGTTGTGATAACGGTTGAAAAACAGTTATTTTCATATGTCAATTTAGACCAAATTACACCCTTTAAGGCTTAGAATGAGCTTACAATCATGCAAAACTCAATAAATGAGTCAGTTGAGAGTCAAAAGTTGTTTTTAGCTATATTATGCTTGTTTTGCAACAATTTTGATGAAAGTGAAGATTAGAGTTGAAGATGAAGGCCTTAGACTCAAGACAGAGGAAGAAAACTGAAGAAAAGAAGAGTCGAGGAACCGCCCAGCGAAAAAATTCATCGTTGGGCAGTCAAGCGCGAGGAGGTGGCACCAGGTGTAGGACGCGAGGCGGTTTTGCGGTAAGAGGCAAACCGCCGGGCGGCAACCCTCCACCGCCGGGCGGTGGCTCGATTATGAGCAAACCGTCGGGTGGCATAAGTGTGACGCCGGGCGGTTGTCTGCTGGGATTGAGCCTGTTTTCTGTGACGCTCCTCAGTCCCCATCTTCACTTTCATCAAAATAGCTTCAAAACAATGCAAAACAAGCATAATATCGCTAAAAACAGCTTTTGACTCTCGACTGACTCATTTATGGGGTTTTACTTTATTCTAAGCTCATTCTAAGTCTTATAGGGTGTAATTTGGTCTAAAATGACACATGAAAATAACTGTTTCTCAACCGCTATCAATAGGGAGGTAGGACTATCAAATGTTTTTGCTTCTGTTCGGTAATGCGTTGCTAGTTGCTAGGGGAGCCTAGGGATAACAAGCCGGTAATTAGTAATAGGCTTTTTTCGCCAAGGGATCAGGTTAAGGGTAGGCCAAGAAAGTTTGCATAACAATTAGATAATCAAGCACATTAAACAAGAGGAGTAGATAAGAGGGAGTGGATAAAATGAAATTGTCAACCCCCAACAACTCCATTCATCCATAGCCTTTTTCCTGTCAACTAAATCAAATGCATTGCATGTTTTGTTTTAGCATCCACAACAATTAATTTTTCTCTACAAGTCTTACGATCTCAATTCACACGAACGATAAGGCCTTTCGAGTCTCTTGGGAAGAACGATATCGGNGCATCCACAACAATTAATTTTTCTCTACAAGTCTTACGATCTCAATTCACACGAACGATAAGGCCTTTCGAGTCTCTTGGGAAGAACGATATCGGGCATTACCGGTTATATTACTTGAACGATCTGGTACACTTGCCAGTGAGTCAACAACCTACAATAGAGTAGTTCATGGAACTACTAAATTTTCTCCTTTTGAGGTTGTTTATGAATTCAACCTCTTGACACCTATGGATTTAATACCTCTTCCAACTTCTTTTGACTTTGTTCTTCAAAAGGGGTCTCTAAATCTAAGTTTATCAAAGAATTACATCAAAGGGTTAAAAATCAAATTCAACAACAAAATGAGAAATATGCAAGATTCGTGATAAGGGCAAAAAAGAGGTAATCTTCAATGAAGGTGATCTAGTTTGGATCCATCTTAGAAAGGAAAGATTTCCACATCTAAGAAAATCCAAACTCAATCCTAGAGGAGTGGACCATTCAAAGTGTTGCGGAGGATCAATAATAATGCTTATCAGATTAATCTTGTGCAAGAATATGACGTCCATTCTACTTTCAATGTGTCTGACCTTAAACCTTTTACAGGATATGACACTGAGGATGAAGATCCTCTGGATTTGATGACAAATCCTTCTCAAGAGGAAGGAGATTATATGTGGGAGCCTAACACTATGATACATTAAGGTCCAATCACTAGAGGAATGATCAAAAAGCTTCATCAAAATGTTCAAGATTTCCCTTTGGAAGGTCAAATACTCTTTACTTTGTTTAAATGGAAATCCGGAGATTCAACAAGGAATCCACAATGGCTAAAGTAAGGAGAGAGATAGGTAATCATGGGAAGAAGAATCAAGGGTGGATTGGGCGGATACATTCTTCACACGCTGATTGCTACCGTAGAATAGCTTAGCCTTCATTTTTTGCACGTGTATTTTGTGCATCATTAGAAAACAGATTCAGCATATGTGATTCCACGTGGAGGAGGATCCGCATGCCATGGCATTCACTAGCACAGTATAGACTAGTCTAGATCTGGGAAACTTCTCTGTAAATTCCCACTTCATTCATATTGTACGGTACTTTTGGATAATAAGAGAAATTCTGCTGAAGTGCTTTGCCAGCTTCTTTCTCTACACCAAAAGCCATTTCATGCTTAGTCTTACTCTCTGCAACTTCCGCCTGAGTTATAGCCACTTCTTTAAGCATATCCTCCACTCCAAACAGCCATCACACAACACCTACTCCACTGCCAGAAATCATATTGCCTCCGCTGAAGTAGATATCGCGTCTCTGAATCAGATCCGGCATCTGGATGCAGCTATCAAGTAGTCAAAAGTGATTTGGAAATTCTTGATGAAATTAAACAATGGAAGTTGTTTTATTTTAATCGTAATACTAAAATACTGGATACTTTGTCAAATTGGATTATCTCAGGATGCTATTGATTATTAAAAAATCAAATTAATAATTTATCATCTTCTAAAATAATTTTAAATAAAACAGATAATTAAAATATTGATTATAAAGCTAATATAAAATAATTAGCATATGTATTTTGGAATTTTCAAAATTTTAAAAAATATTTCAAACAATTTTTGCAAGTTTTAAAACTTCAGTTAAAAGATAATAAAAAATGTCATATTTTGTGGTAACTTTTAATTGTCAAATATGATAAAAATATTATAAAATGTGTAAATTTTGTAACGGTTTTTCGTTATTAATAATTTATTTTTCGACAATAATACCAATATTTAAAATACTTTTGTCATAAACCTTTTTGACATATGTAATACCATTATTTTAATTGTAAAAAATTTTCTTTTATAACGATTTTTTATTACAAAAATTTGTGACTTTTATCTTTACAAATATATATATTTTTTTAGTGATTGTATGTGGCTTGAGTTGTAAAAATGCATGTAGACACATAAAAAGTCAATCAAAATTGTATTTATTTTAGATAAGAGGTTAACACATGAAGATTGTGTACATATTTTTTAAATATCTATAAATTAATTAAATTTTAAAATTAATAATTAAAAGAGAGAAATTAAAAAATAAAAGATATATATATATATATATATATATATATATATATATATATATATATATATATATATATATATATATATATATATATCTTGTAAAGGATTTAGAACATGAATAATATATAAGAAAAGTATTAAGATTAAATTAATATTTAATTTTCATAATTTAGTTTAATTATAATTAAATGAAAAACCTCTTAATAGTTATTTAAAAATATGCTACATAATCACTCAATAATAAAATAATCCCACATAAAAATTTATTACAACACTTCTTTCACTTGTTGTGGAGTGAAGTTGGCTTCTATTAATACTCCTTTCTAATTTTATTTTCATAACACTTTCCAACATTCCCAACACACATTCCAAAGCTTTCTGTTTTTCTTTCTCTTTCATGGCCCTGTTTTCAAAGTTTCAGATCTTAAATTTATCTCCTGAAAGTTTCTCATCTTAAATTTAAGATGTATAACTTATATAAAAATTTATATGAAACTTTTAAAATTAAAATATGACTAGGGATGACAACGGGTCGGGTTCGGGTCGGATAGTGTGATACTCGAATCCGATCCGTCGGATAAAACTGTATTCGAAATCCGATCCGTTATCCGTCAGATATCCGCTTAAAAAAAATCTGCGGATATTTTAAAACTCGCGGATATTCGCGGATACTCGCAAATATTTAAAAAAATATATTTTTATAAATTATTAAAATAAAATTTAAATAGAATTACAAAAAAATATATATAAAATATAATATAAATTAAATTAAATATAAATTAAAATTTAATTTTTGTTTGGGTTGAATTGGTTCGATGGTCAATCGTCCTTCTTTACTTTGTTCTCTTTTGATCTTCGATCCTTCTTGAGAATGTCATCCACTCCGATGGGTTGATGACGTGCAGAAGACACTCCGATTATGGCAGACAAGCTCATTGATTAACCATTAGTGCAATATATTTTTAGGCAATCAAATTGAATAATAAATAATTAATATCGTATAATAAATAATTAATATCGTATATTTTGTAAAGAGTAAGACAATCTGACCTATTAATTAGTGCAGTATATTTTTAGGCAATCAAACCCAATAATCAATCATCAATACTGTATAATTTGTAAAAAGTAATCCAATATAACCTATTAATACCTGTTAATTGTCAATAAATGACAATTAATTTCGATCGGTATATTTCATATAGTACAATTTTAATTAAATTTTACCTTGTAAAATATAAATTAATGTTAATTTTAATTATATTTAATTTAATAAAATAAAAATTAAATTTTTATTTTTATTTTTTGCGGGTAGCGGATATCTGCGGGTACGAATAGTATAATACCCGCACCCGACCCCTTTATAAGCCCTCGGAAAACATCAAAAACCGTCGGTAAAGACACATTACCGAGGGCCTGGCGACGGTCAGGAAACCCTTGGTAAATACGTTGTCAGTATTTTTACCGAGGGCTTTTGGCCTTCGGTAATTACCGAGGACCATAAGCCTTCGGTAATTACCGAGGACCATAAGCCTTGGGTAATTACCGACGGCTTATGGCCCTCGGTAATTACCGAAGGCCTTTGCCCTTCGGTAAAGCCTTCGGTTAGGTGCAGGGAAAATTTGAGTTGTATTTGTTTTTCTTGTCCAACCACAAGTACCTGCAAAGTAATGTTCACAACATACACAGACCTGCATAACAGTTTAAATCCACAAACAAACCTGCCTATATATATTATCCATTCCAAAATCTTCCGTTCATTGATGAAAAATCATAAAGTAGTAACATTATCATCATAATGTATTGACATCCAATATGTTCTAACAACATCATAATAGCAATATCATCCAATTATAAGCAAAAATAAATGTACCAATATCATAATATACTAACATCTAAATGTACTAACATCACTATGATCAATAACAAAATGAAACTAAAATTGTACAAAGTCTTCAGACATATCTTCATCATCATCAGGCTCATCTGTAGATGGTTGGACTGGTGTGGGCTGGACTGATCTGGGCTGATGAGGGATGGCAGGTGACGGGGAGGGTCGTGGCTGGGTCGGAGGGACAGTGGAAGGAGGCTCTGAAGTTTGAGGCAGCACTCTCATGACCAGGGACTTGAAGCTTGAAAACTCATCTCTCAAGTGAGTGTATTCTTCTCTCAAAGCATGGTTTTCCTGGTCACGTTGCTCTAATAGCTGTGTCAAGCGCTGGATGGCCTCGTCA
>NC_028351.1:27738526-27739209 GCF_000741045.1 Vigna radiata var. radiata | reverse complement strand
CGTCCCTTTTTCTTCCCACCAACAACATCGACCCAGCACTGTGTCCTACGGATGTCGTCATCTGCATTACTCGCATCATCCGGTGTAGGAGCTGACCCATGTTCGGATCTAACCTGTGAAAGTCTCGTAGAAAATTCTTCCTGTTGAAACATTAAAAACAATGTCAGGGAATGATACAATAACATAATCTTGCGAGATCTTTCATCAACGAATTCATTAGTGCCCTTCCGAACATGGGTCTGTGCAAAGACCTCGTCAACATGGATGGCCCGTCCAAGAGCTTGTGCCTGTAACATAATGTAGACTTATTAGTGTATATGAAATAGAAAATACATAAGTTATATATGAAAGAAACAAAAAAAGTAAAGAAAGTTTACCATACGGATGGCATGCTCGTGAATTGTGATCGACCCGCCAGTATGCAAGGCACCACCCTTTTCACTCGCTCTGTTCCTTTGGTTTGTAGCACTCTTCTTGCGAAACTCTATTGAATTCCAATGTGCAAGCAAAGAGTTCCAAATGATTTTGCCCATCCAGTAAGGGCGCTCCCCTGCAATTCGGGCATCCCTAAACATCTGTGAGAGCCGATGAGATGCTTTCATGTTAAAATTTCTATGTATTTGACTTTCATGTTCAGCTTTCCACTGCACCTTCATCTGTATGGATGAACAAAACAAACATTG
>NC_028351.1:27737117-27738212 GCF_000741045.1 Vigna radiata var. radiata | reverse complement strand
TGTTGCTTAATTGATCGTGTGATGGCCTGGGAAGCAACCCTAGATGGAATAAACCTTCATATAAAGAAATAAAAGTTATTTCAAATAAGACAATATTTAAAACATCAATCAAACGGTGTGGCAGGGATTAAAGTCTTACCCTTTTCCATATGGCTCAATCCATGGTCGATCATGGAGGAGCGGGTCAACATCATCACCATCACCATCTGAATCTGGATCAGTAAATGGTGTGGCAGTCTCAGAAGGGGGTCTAGAAGATGAGGAAGGTATAGAAGTAGGGTCAGGGGGAGGAAGAAGCTCTTCTGTAGGGGTAGGAGGAGAAGGGTGTACAGTATGAGTAGGGGGAGGGTGTACTGTATGAGTAGGGGGAGGGTGTACTGCAGGAGTGGGAGGAGGAGGTACTGTAGGGGTAGGAGGAGGAGGGTGTACTGCAGGGGTAGGAGGAGGAAGGTGTATTGTATGAGTAGGGGGAGGGTGTACTACAGGAGTAGGGGAAGGGTGTATTGCAGGAGTAAGGGTAAGTAGTGTATCACGCACCCTAAGTACATACTTTGCGGTCCGTTGCCTTTTTTTAGGCTTGGCTACCCACTTTCCTTTATCAGGACGGTCTTTACCTTCTCTTGTCATTACTGCATTGAATATGTGTACAAATAAAGTGAAGCAATAGAAAAGACTAAGGAAGGATCACTACAAATTAAAGTGAATTTCAAATTATTGAATAAAAAAGTTAAGATAGTCAAATTATTTCAAATAAGGAAGGATCACTCTATTGAAATGATAGTTCAATTTGCTACAATATGTAAGATAGTCGAACATTCAATCATCGTCATCATGATCTTCATCTTCATCTTCTTCATCATCATCATCATTTTCTTCTTCATCGTCATCATCGTCTTCATCTTCTTCTTCATCATCTTCATCATCTTCTTCTTCTTCTTCTTCTTCTTCTTCTTCTTCTTCATCATCATCATCATCATCATCACCTTGTGCAAGTGCTTCTAATTCATCTCCATCACCATCAGGGTCGCTCAATGTGGTTATACGTTCAACCTCAATTATTTCTTGTGGTTGTGACATTTGGTCAAGTTTGTAGGG
>NC_028351.1:27727797-27729747 GCF_000741045.1 Vigna radiata var. radiata | reverse complement strand
ACTCTTCTCCAAACGTGTGATCCGGTCAACTTCGGCGGGGGCATATCTGTTTCGACTTGGCCTTTCCGAAATGCCTTCTTGTTTCTTCTAAANGGGTGATCAATAGGCAAGAATCGTCGATGACAGTCAAACCAACTACTTTTCCGACCATAACTCAATTGGAATGACTTCGTATGTTCCATGCAATATGGACAAGCTAATCGACCATGCGGTTTCCCTCAAAACCGCCCAGCACCAACGGTAGTGCCTACTCCTCGCCCTGGACCGCCCGACGGTGCAAGTTGTCGTCGAGCGGTGTGTCGACTCTTCAAATCTTCAATTTTCTTCTCTATTCTTGAGTCTACGACCTTTATCTTCAACTCCATTCTTCACTTTCTCAGAAATGCTACAAAATAATGCAAAACAAGCATAATATCGCTAAAAACAGCTCTTGACTCTCTACAGAATCATTTATTGAGTTTTGCATGATTCTAAGCTCACTCTAAGTAGTAAAGGGTGTAATTTGGTCTAAATTGACATATGAGAATAACTGTTTTTCAACCTTCATCAACACCCCAAACTTAAAACTTTGCTTGTCCTCAAGCAAAACAAAACAAAACAACACACAAAACAAACTTAGCTTTATACTATTTCCTCCAATATTTTAGCATCCCCAAAGTACATGACAAAACTACTCAATCCTAAATCCCCAGTGAAATCAAAATAAGGTGCATGCATGCTTTCTATCCAGAGATTGCACAACAGATGTTACACATTATGAATGACCAATCTACTAAGCAAAAATGTACTCATGACAATTTACAGTTCATATCAAGCAAGTGTTTCACTCAATCACTCAAGTGTTTAGGGTGCACTCCAACCCTCTATTATTCACAAGTCACATGAAACAAAATTGCCATTCATCTCAAACAATCAATATCTTTACATGCAAATGCCATCAAAAGGACTTTTCCAAGGCTTGTAATGAGGTTGGGTTAACAAGAAGAATTGGTTTTTCTGGAATGCAAAATCCTTGAGTCAAGAGAGCTGTCAAAATATTCAACATTTAAGCACAACTCTCTTCCTCACCAATCTCTCTCATTCCCAACTTTTTCCCTTTTCTTTTTCATTGAGCTCATTTTCCATGCTTTTCTTCTTTTCTTTTCTTTTTCTCATGAATTTTTCTTTTCACAACAATTGAGCTCAATGCTTTTCATTTGCCTTTCAATTTATCCCATGCAATCCCAAACTTGAACCTTTTCATCACATACAATGAAGCTCATCCCAACTCAAGGTAAAGAATGTCAAAACAAGGGTTCACATCCTGTTTAAGGCTAAGGTTCAAAAAGGGTATAATATTTTCAAGCACTTTGGGTGAAAATTTGGATAGAGAAGGGTTTTCAAAAAAATGGCCTTGATCATATGACATTCAAATGCAATTCAATCAATCATCAAGATTAAGGCAATATCATTCATGTTTTCCTGTGAACAATACATACAACAATAAAAACTCTGGAGCTCAATACCTCACACACATGGTTTCTAACACAAGGTTCATTCAAACATCATGCTTAGCATCATAACCAAAATCATAATTCATCATACATCTATTGCACTGGATATCAAAATGCATTGCAACTTTATTCTCATCTGCATCAAACCCTCGTCAAATAGGTTCATCATGCAAATCAGTCAGTCAAACATTTTCAGGAAAAGTATTCAAGCCAAGCATACACACGAAAAATAAAATTCAACCTATTCTAAGAATTTAAATGCAAAGATAAGAGAGAGAAAACTAGGTTTCCTCCTAGTAGCGCTTGTTTAACGTCACGAGCCTGACCCAAACCTGTTTAGCACTTGTCAGTAAGTGCAATTCCTTCCAACACCGATCAGTAGGTGTACCTCCCTGTATCCTTCAGTAGATACCTAAATCTTCTAGCATCCCTCACTAGATGTTATCCCAGTAGCATT
>NC_028351.1:27721777-27725633 GCF_000741045.1 Vigna radiata var. radiata | reverse complement strand
TGAGTTGTGAATCATCTCCCCAAGCTAGCCTCCATTGCCATTCACCATACTTCCTTCTATTCCACTGCCTTCATTCCAAACTATCCAGCCAAAACCGATCCAGCAAATTCCAGATCTGCAGCTGATGACCGGTTACTGTTCCATTGGTTCCAGTTGCCTTCCAAGCTTTATTTCATCTCTAATCTCACGGCACATCTCCTACACATCCCCCTGGATGTATCAAGTGGTATCAAAGCTTAGGTTCTAACTTGAACCGTGAGATAAGTGGCTCCTTCTTTCATGTCCAAACTGTCATTTAATTTCTGTTATGTCTTGTTGTTTTTCTGAATTTTGTTTCTGTTCCAGCATCTATGATGTGATTAGGCTTCTATGTTTTGAGTTTTATTGATACCAGTTGTGTTTGCTTGAGTCTTTATCATTTTCATTCGGTTTTCCTTACTGATTTTGAGTAATTTTCATGATTTAAGCATCATTCTAGTTTTGTTTGAAGTCATGTCAGTTTGATTGCTTTTTCTGTCTTTGCATCTGGTTTTTCAACCAAGTTTTGCCAAAACCAAAGTGTTTGGATGTGGCTACGCCGATTAAGAGAAGTGAACTGTTATGAGATGAGCTCAAGTGTTTAAATTTGGCCAACCAAATCAGATCTACACTTGCTGTAGTGATTCTGTTTTTCCAGAAAAAATTCTTTGCTGTAACAATTTACACTGTTCATATGGTACATTGGTGCACTGTTTTATTGAACAGCAACTGAATGAGTTAATGTCTGAATCATTTGGAACATGAAAATGATTTGATTCCAAGTATTTGTCACGTTGCAAGTTCCTAAATGCAGTAACCGGATCTGCTAAATGTCTTTGAATGAAAATTCTGCATAATATGAGTTGGATTGGTACTAGATCATTGCCAATCATTCTTAAGATGATTCTGCTATTTTGAGCAACTTTCAAACAACCTTTTCAAACTCTTAGTGCTGTTTTTAATCCAGAATTAAAGCCAATCTACATTTTGACCATTGTAGTTGTGAATTTGAGCTGAAAATGATACTGCAGTAGTCAAATTCTGTTGCACAGTGATTCAGTTCATCAAATTTGTTTCTGCAAGTCTTAATTCACCATTGAAACATGTTTGAGTCATTGGAATGAGCATATAAATCGTACTGTGCATTTGGTCAATTTTCTGGGTAGAATTTGATGGCTGCTGAGAGCTATGTAGCCATTTTTGTGACCAAACTTTCAATGATTTTTTGTTTGATTCAACAAGAGTGGATGTAGCAAAAGCCTTTGGTCCACAAAATATCAAAAGAACAATTCAAAAAGAGTTATTAAAGCATTAAAAGGCAGAATAGGACCAGTGCATCTTGATTTCGAAAATTTGTTCTGCACATTGAACTTTGCTGTCAAAATTAAGCAAGTTCATTGAGACAATTCATCAAACAGTTTGGTACACTTTCATTGCATAGCTATTTCGTGCTTGATTCTAGTTTCTGGTCTTTTATTGCATTTTAAATCTGTTCTAGAGCCATTCTTAGGATCCATTTGAAGTGCCTCCGTGTTTGATACCCACTTAATTGCTTGATTTTCGAATTTTAAACAATCTCCACACCAACTGTTCGAAGAAATTCCTGGTGTTGCTGTCATTTGGCTGCGACTCTTTTTAGCAACTGTGGTGAAATTTTATGTGGCTAATTGGTTTGCTGGATAGGTGATTTGTACCTCAAAGGGATTACCATAAGTGGAAGCATCAAAGAAGGTTCAATGATGAGAAACAAGTGCAAGAAGATGGCTCTTGGATAAGGAAAACTGTGACCAAAATCCGTACCAGATTTTGCTGCAACTGTTTGAGAGATATCACTTGCAGTTGAGAGATTTGTGTGTGAATCCAGTAGATTCAAGCTTCTTTGAGAGCAACCAAAGCTGCACACATCAATTCTTTAGCCTATTTTAAATTTCCTTTTCCATTTACCAAGTTCTTTGTAATTTCCATTGGTTTTTGGTTGTAAAGGACCAATTCAAGCAAGTGAGGTGGTAGAGTTCATAAGTGTTCTTCCCTCATTTGTTAACTAGACTCAAGAAGTCTCACAACTTAAAATTGGGTAGTCGGTGAGTGTGTCTTAGATCCAAAGTCTAAGCCTCACCTTAGGAGACCTCACCTTTTACTTTTCCATCTTTACTTTCAAGTTTTCATTGCCTTTTTCATTCAAGGATTAGGAGCGCGCCTAGAGTCCGACTTTTTAGAGTCCCAATTTTGGTTTTTCTTTTGTTTTTGATTTGCTTTTGAGTCTTCTTTTGTGATTTTAAAAGCAAACCTGCAAGTAACAACAACTAAGTGAGTAGCTTAGGACACTTTTGGCTAGGACAAGGCTTGGTACTTAAGCAATCCAAGTGATTTACCTCCCTTACCTGGAAAGTGTCTTGAGTAAAATCTAAGTAGTTGCAACACAAGCCAACTTTTAGAAATACAAAAATGTCAAGGCATCAATCTCCAAGAGTTAGTGATTCTGAGGAACAAGTTACTCTCAAAGATATTTCAAAACAACTTAAAGAGTTAACTCAATGGAAGATTGACACTGAAAGAAAAATGGATTATGCTCAACAAGATAGGGAAAGACAAATTACCATAATTCAAGATGAGTTGAGAGTCATGAGAGATGAGCAAGCGAGAATGAAGGGAAGTAGGAGTGGAGATTCTCACCATGAGGTAGAAAATTTTGGAATGGGAGACTATGATGGGGACTATTCTTTTAGAAGACGTAGGAGGGAAACTCAAGAACCTCCTCCCCCTAGAGAAGTCAATATTAACTTGCCTCATTTCCATGGAAAGGATGATGTAGAGGCCTTATTAGATTGGCAAATGAAGGTGGAGCAACTTTTTGCTTGCCACCAAGTTAGTGAAGAAAGGAAGGTTCCTCTAGCTACCCTAAGCTTTTAAGGGTATGCCATGTATTGGTGGACTGCCATAGTGGAAGAAAGAAGGCGCCACCAAAATCCTCCAATAAGATATTGGAATGATTTGATCACTGCCCTTAGAAGAAGACACATTCCTTCTTACTATCATAGGGAGCTTATGGATAAGCTCCAAAGAATCCAACAAAATTCTATGTCTGTANAACAATATAGACAAAAGATGGAGTTGTATATGATGAGGGCAAGAATTGAGGAAACAGATGAACTCACAATGGCTAGATTTTTGAGTGGGCTTAATTATGAAATCAGAGATAAGGTTGAACTACTACCCTATATAGATTTGGATAGTATTGTCCAAATGTGTATCAAGGTAGAGCAACAAAATTTAAGAAAAACCTCTCTTAAGAGAGTTCAAGTTCAACCTTCTTTTGAAAGAAAAGGTTTAAAAGAAAATGAGCCTTTCAATCCTCTAGCCAAAATTGATGAGAAACCAAAACAAGAATCCTCTTCACACACTCGCACTAGTGAGATCAAATGTTTTAAATGCCTAGGAAGAGGACATATAGCTGCACAATGTCCCACCAAAAGAACTATCATATTGAGGGGCATTGACAGTTATAGTAGTGAATCATCCAGTAGTGAAAATGGGAGTGATCAAGAAAAACACACTACTGAGGAAGTTTATCCTTGTGAAGGGAAACTTCTCATGATCAAAAAAATATTTGATAATCAATCCAGTGAAGAACATCTATCAGAAAGAGAGACTCTTTTTCACGCAAGGTGTCAAATTCTAAATAAAACTTGTTCTCTCATTGTTGATAGTGATTCATGCTCTAATTGTTGTAGCACTAGATTGGTTGAAAAGTTAAATCTTGTTGTGCAATCCCATCCTAAACCTTATAAAATACATTGGATCAATAAAGATGGGAATATCACAGTCAAGGATCAAGTCA
>NC_028351.1:27714796-27720982 GCF_000741045.1 Vigna radiata var. radiata | reverse complement strand
TGGATATTTGACCCTGGCGGAATTCTAGTGAAGTCTACAAAAATAAGTCCTCAGGCGAACCATCAGATTTGAGGACAAATCCTTTCCAAGGGCGAGGGGATGATACGCGGGGCCCAAGCCCACCAAATAAATAACAACCCAAGAGCATGGAGAAGGGTAAAGTGGACATTGCAACATAAGGAGGGGTGTGCCTATCATAAAAGGGGGCGGCATTAGTGTTTACTTTTCCATAGGCACATAGCATATTTTACATGTGTTTAATAAAGCTTTCTAGAAGCCACCNACATTTAGCACATGGTTGATTAGCTGGAATGAGATNCGTAAAGTGTGGATCTNATTTCTTNCCANGCATAGCCGAGAGGTTGAGCTATAAAACCTCCTTGGCATAGCTTGTANCAATCACTTTTGGATTAATATTGATGAAACTCTGNTNAANTGATTAGCAAGTTCTTCTCCNAGAGTCACCTTCTTAGCTTGACCTCCATTGCAACTTTCTTCCACCTAGGGAAGCCTTCTGAGTTGTGAATCATCTCCCCAAGCTAGCCTCCATTGCCATTCACCATACTTCCTTCTATTTCGTTGCCTTCTTTCCAAACTATCCAGCCAAAACCGATCCAGCAAATTCCAGATCTGCAGCTGATGACCGGTTACTGTTCCATTGGTTCCAGTTGCCTTCCCAGCTTCATTTCATCTCTAATCTCACAGCACGTCTCCTACACATCCCCCTGGCACCATCTCCAAATCTACCACCAAAGGGGTGAAAAGTGTGTTTCTGTGCCTAAGCTATCAAAAGATACAAACCCTAAGACGTTCTGGCCTTTAAATACGGCATAAAAATAACATAAAAGAAGGCCAAGCCCAAACAGATCATAAAAAACACAGAAAACAGGTCCAAGCCCAGCAGACAATCGCTCGGCGGAACAAGTGTGGCGCCCGGCGGTTACCCATAAATGGCAAAACCGCCCAGCGGTAGGGTCTACTGCCCGACGGTTTCCCTCAAAACCGCCCGGCGGTTTCCCTCAAAACCGCCCGGCGGTTTCCCTCAAAACCGCCCGGCGGTTTCCCTCAAAACCGCCCGGCGGTTTCCCTCAAAACCGCCCAGCGCCAACGACAGTGCCTACTCCTCGCCCTGGACCGCCCGGTGATGTAAGTTGTCGTCGGGCGGTGCGTCGACTCTTCAAATCTTCAATTTTCTTCTCTTTTCTTCAGTCTACGACCTTTATCTTCAACTCCATTCTTCACTTTCTCATAAATGCTACAAAATAATGCAAAACAAGCATAATATCGCTAAAAACAGCTCTTGACTCTCTACAGAATCATTTATTGAGTTTTGCATGATTCTAAGCTCATTCTAAGTAGTAAAGGGTGTAATTTGGTCTAAATTGACATATGAAAATAATTGTTTTTCAACCTTCATCACTCATCAGCATGCTGGTTGCGTTATCAGCTGGAACCGCTATGCTGTTGAAGTTCAAGGGACCTACTGCGTTTGTTGCGTCCCCTAATGTATGTGTAGGAGGAGGTTGGTTAACCATCTCCTCAAAATCTGGTGCAGGAATCTCACAAGAAGACTGCGAAAATTCTTCAGGAGAAAGAGATCTCTCACGTGAAGGACGTCTCCTTCTCCTCCCTTCTGGTAAACCTTCTAAGAGAGGTTGCTGGTCTTTTCTACTTCTAGTGTGTATTGCTTCCTGCATACACAAGAAACACACCCTAAAAGCACTTTTACAAAAAAATAAAATAAAACGCAATTAAACAAAAATAATTACAACCAAGTCAAATACAATCAATCCACACTACTTGAAAAAAATAAACCTCGAGTCCCCGACAACGGCGCCAAAAACTTGTTAACGGATTGACAAGCGTACCAAATCGTATCAAGTAATAATAAATGGTAAGTCCAAGTATCGTTTTCCCAAGAGACTCGAAAGGCCTTATTATTCGTGTGAATTAAGATCGTAAGCCTTGAAAACAAAAATTAATTAATTGAGTATGAGAATAAAATATGAACATGCAAAAGAGAATGATTCAATTGACAAGAAGAAAACGATGGATGAATGTAGTTGTTGGGGGTTTACAATTTCATCTTATCCACTCTCTCTTATTTACTCCTCTTGAATTATTAGCTTGATTAATTAATTGTGATGCAACTTTCTTAGCTTACCCTTAACCCGATCCCTCGGCGAAAAGAGCCTAATACTAATTACTGGCTTGCTATCCCTAGCCTCCCCTAGCAATTAATAAAGAATTATAGAGCACAAGTCAAAAACAATTGATCGTCCTACCCCTATCGCTAGGTGGTATTGCTTAATCAAGGAATTACTCACCAGTTCATGACATTACTGTACGTCCCCGTATCAATGGAGACAAACAACAGTTATCGAATGAGTTAAACGATAAAAGCATTAAGCACAGATGAGAACCCAACAATTAATAATCAAAGCATATGGAAACCATATAAATAAACAAGAGTTTCAATAAAAGAGAGTTTAGAGGTTACATCTTTCCCCAGCAACAAATAAGATCAGTTCCCCATCGTCATGGAGAAACTAGGTGAATAATGGAATGAAAGAAATAGAAACCCTAAAAAGGAGAAAAGGAGAGTTGTCACCGTCTCTAAATCTAGCCCTAAAGGGGTGAAAAATGTGTTTCTCTGCCTAAGCCATCAAAAGATACAAACCCTAAGACGTTCTGGCCTAAGATACAAAACCCTAAGACGTCTTAGGAGAGCTGTCACCGTCTCCAAATCTAGCCCCAAAGGGGTGAAAAGTGTGTTTCTCTGCCTAAGCCATCAAAAGATACAAACCCTAAGACGTTCTGGCCTTTAAATAGGGTATAAAAATGACATAAAACAAGTCCACGCCCAAATAGATCATAAAAAATAACATAAAACAGGTCAAGGCCCATCTGGCAACCGTCCGACGCCAAAAATGGCCGCCCGGCGGTTTGCCTCAAGCCGCAAAACCGCCCGGCGCCCCGGTCAACCGCCCGGCGCTGGTCAACTGCACTCTGGTCAACTTTTAAGCATTCTGGTCAACTGGTTGACTGGTTGACTTTTCTGGTTGACTGGTTGACTTTTCTGGTATTCTGTTTGACTTTTCTACACTCCAACCATTGGATAATTCAATAATTCTTTCAAATCATTCCAAAAACCTACAAAATCAAGGGAATTTAACGAAAAAATCATAAAACATGTCCTCAACTCTTTTATTCACAAAACTAAAGAAAAACAAGCAAGTTTCTAATTTAAAAGGGTGCATTTGATATCAAAATTAAGTATGAAAATAACTGTTTTTGAACCTTTATCAACAACCCCAAACTTGAAACTTTGCTTGTCCTCAAGCAAACAAGATGAAACTTAGTCATCCACAAATCAACACAATGGTTCAATCACGTTCAAATGCTCTTTCTTTCAAAATAGGTAATCACTCAAATCAACTCATCAATAAAATTTAGTCAAGATGTGCACATGCTTTGATACAATTAACTCATTGTGGTGTTCACATAATCACATAATATCCATCAGATGTTATTCTCATGAATGGTCAGTTAGCTAAGCATAGATGTAATCATGAATTCATGGAATCATTCCTCACCAGATGAAGTGTTTCACTCAATCACACAGGTGTTTCAAGAGGTCTATCCTTCCCTTTACTATTTACATGTCACATAGAACAAAATTGCCTTTCATTTGCCACAATTAAACATCTTCACTTACACATGCCATCACAAGGACTTTTCCAGGCTTATAATGTGGTTGGGCTAACAAGGAAAATTGGTTTTTCTAGATCACAAAACCCTTGAGTTAAGAGAGTTATTATACATTCATAGTCCAAGCACAAACTCTCTTTTTACCAATCTCACTCATTCCCAACTTTCCCTTTTCTTCACATTGAGTTTTTCTTTTCATGCTTTGCTTTTTCTATCTTTTTCATCTTTTCTCATGCATTTTCTTTTCAACTCATAAGCTCAATGCCTAACTTTTCTTTTTCTTTTTCAATTCTCCCAACAACCCCAAATTTGAACCTTTAACAATATCCCAAAAATATTTCTCAACCTAACTCAAGGCAAAGATTTTCATAGCAAGGGTTTTCATCCTGTTTAAGGCTTAGGTTCAAAAAGGGTAGAACATAAGATGTTCGTTTTCATGTGGGATGAAATTTTTGGCTTAGAAAAGGGCTTATCAAAAATGGCCTTGGTCATGTGACACATACACGTAATTCAATCAATCATAGAAACTTAGGCAAAATCATTCATGCTTCCAGTAGATAGAAAATATATGAATAAGAACTCTGGAGCTCAAACCTCACTCATAAGCTTATTCCAATCATTCAATTAAATACCCTGCTTAGCCTCATAATCACAATCACAAAATCACAATGCATTTGTTCACACAGCTTATGAACCACCACCTGTATATCAGCATATTGTGCAATCTCAACTTCATCAATATCAAAGCATCATCAAGCAATACCCATCATGCAAAATTAATATCAAACCACTGCATCAGATATAGTGTCCAACCAAGTACATCAATACCTATTCTAAAAACAGAAGCAAATATAACATAATTTAAAAAGATAAGTTTAGAAAATTGGGTTGCCTCCCAGGTAGTGCTTGTTTAACGTCACGAGCCTGACCCAAACCTTTCTAGCACCCATCAGTAGGTGCAAAACTTTTCGTCACCCATCAGTAGGTGTACCTTCATGTATCCTTCAGTAGATACCTAATTATTCTAGCATCTCTCAGTAGATGCTATCATTACTGCCATTAGAAGCAGCGCATAACCCAAATAAAATAAAATAAAATAAAATAAAATAAAATAAAATAAAATCAAATCAAAACGAAATTAAAGATACAAAATTCAGAAACTAGGTTGCCTACCAACAAGCGCTCTTTTAACGTCATTAGCTTGACCTGGTAAAGCCCAAACACCCATCAGTAGGTGTTGATATTTTTTGTTGGTGTTCTTCCTTCCTTCGTGGCACCAACAACATCTCGAGACTTTTCTTGTCACCAACTCTAAGGATCCTCCATCTTCAGAATTTTGTTTGCTTTGATAGTCTTGAAACCCATAACCTATTCTTGAATTTCACTGATATGCCAAGTTTGGGTTTGTCACTTTTCACATCAGGTTGTTGGAACCAATTCTCCTTTCTTATCTGCCTCCTGATGATCTTGTGCTCCTAGTACCAAAAATTTTATCCTGCATACACTAAAGAACACTGCACTAGAACACAGAATTAGCCCAAAAAAAACAAAAGCAGTAAAATATATATATATATATATATATATATATATTTCATTTTTTTTTTAAACAAAGAAAAAAAAATAAAAACAGAAAGATAAAAGGATAGAAAGAAAGGGGCAGAAAGATAGAAAGTCTAATCAGTTAAGAATCACAGACATAGAATAGTTCTACCATGAGTCCTCGGCAACGGCGCCAAAAACTTGTTAACAAATTGGCAAGCGTACCAAATCGTATCAAGTAATAATAAATGGTAAGTCCAAGTATTGTTTTCCCAAGAGACTCAAGGCACTAGCTAAACTGTTGTGCTTTTGCTTAACCAATCAAGACTATAAGAACAAAATATTTTGGGGTTTTTGAATTTAAAGTACGGAAAAATAAACATGATGCAATTTGATCAATTGAGGTTAAACACAAAAGTGGATGGAGGATGGTGATAATATGAAATGGATTTGTTGCTAGGATTCAGATTTCACCCAACCACTCTCTCTTATTTACTCCTCTTGGTTTATTTGCTTGATAAACTTATTGTTATACAATTTTCTTGGCCTACCCTTAACCCGATCCCTCGGTGAAAAGAGCCTATTACTAATTACTAGCTTGCTATACCTAGCCTCCCCTAGCAATTAATAAAGCATTATAGAGCAGAAGTGAAAAACAATTGATCCTCCTACCCCTATCCCTAGGTGGTATTGCTTAATCAAGGAATTACTCACGAGTTCATGACATTATTGTACGTCCCCGTATCAATAAAGACAAACAACAATTATCGAATGAGTTAAACGATAAAAGCATTAAGCACAGATGAGAACCCAACAATTGATAATCGAAGCATATGAAAATCATATAAATAAACAAGAGTTTCAATAAAAGAGAGTTTAGAGGTTACATCTTTCCCCAGCAACAAATAAGATCAGTTCCCCATCGTCATGGAGAAA
>NC_028351.1:27711470-27714301 GCF_000741045.1 Vigna radiata var. radiata | reverse complement strand
AAACATGTCCTCAACTCTTTTATTCACAAAACTAAAGAAAAACAAGCAAGTTTCTAAGTCAAAAGGGTGCATTTGATATCAAAATTAAGTATGAATACATCAAGAAAATACAACAAGGGTACTCGCCAAAAGGTTCAGTTCTTTTTGCTATCTTTGGATGGAAAATTGGGAATCAAGGAGATGTTACAAAGCTGGCAAAACATGGAGAGGGGTAAAAGAGACCTTTATACACATGCAGGGTAAGATTAGCTTGATAGGGGGTGCACCAAGAACTTTCTTATATTAGAAATAGAAATAACGTGTAATACATGTAGTTTCTAGAAGCTTAGCACATTTAGCACAGGTGGAAACTTGATCCATCTTGGATAAACACGTTTTCATCACCGGCCAAAGGTTGAGGGGTCTATAAAACTTACCTTGGCTGCACCATGTATTCACTTTTGGATTATATTAGAGAAACTCTGTTGAAATGCATAGACACTTTCTCATGTCCGAGAGTCACTTCATTGCTTGCTTCTCCAATGCAACTTTCTTCCTCTTGTGGAAGTCGTCTGAGTTGTAAACATTCCTTCAAGCTAGCCTCCATTCCATATTTCCATTGATAAGCACCTTCTTCTGCTGCTGCCAAACCCAAACACCTGCATCCAGATCCGATTCTGCATTGTCACCAATTGGTTTCACCTCATGTACTGTTCCATTCATTCTCTCCGGTCGAATCACATCTACCTTGGTTTTCTCTCACGGATCTTCAAGAATACATCAAGCCTTGATGTATCAAGTGGTATTCAGAGCAAGGTTCCAGCCAAAACCGTGAGATAAGTGGATTTTCTTTCCATTTCCATACTGTCAGAGTACTTTGCACTGTTTTTGATTCTGGTTTCAGATTTTTTTCCCCGTGTTCCAATCAGTAGTGTTTCATTTAGGTTCTGTATTGAGTCTTTTTGATACTAGCTATGTGTTTGCTTGAGTCATTTACATTTTAAACGGTTGAATTTGTTGGTTGAGTATTTTAATTTGAGCATCCATTCTAGTTTGTCAAAAGTCATGTTCAAAAACATTTTAGGTTGATTAATTCTGGCTGAGGCTGTAAATCCTGTGTGTTGTGACTGGAATCTCTTATAAGATAAACATACTCTCTGCATAATCTTAGAGCTATGACAATAAATTTGATGAGCTCATGTGCATGATTTGGTATTAATCTTTGCAGATCCAGTAAATCCACGCAGAGCATAATTCATTTAAAAACGGCATTTGTTTTGAACCTCTGAAAGCACTGTTCCATTGCTTATTTTTGCTCTGTGACTTGTTTTCTTACATCAAGTAAATGTGTTACATGAAAGTTAGTCTGTACTGAGCATTTCTTAAGCATGATTTGAGTGTGCAAAGTCAGAGTCCACTTATACTGGCAATAAACCGAACTGCAACGTGCTTTGGAGTTAATTTCTGCGTTTTATTTTGATGAGCACCTAGATCATTGCTAATCATCTAAATAATGTTTCTGCCATTTTGAGCAACTTTCATATGTCATTTCTCAGTCATTTGCAATGTCCAAAGTCAGATTTATAGTTGTTTCTAAAATTTGGATACTATAGTTGATGGTTTTGAACTGCATCAGAACTTAACTGGTCCAATTCTATTTTGCACTGATTCTATTCCATAAACCTGATCAAACAAGTTTGATTTCATCTATGAAAAATGTTTGAGCAAATATAAAGTTCATATAGTCAGTTCTGCAAAGTTTTCATATACCATTTTCTCCAAATTTTAGTCAAATTTGAGTTCAAATTGCTTGCAACAGAACTGCTATAGTCAAATTCTGAGACATACTGAATTTTGGTTGCAATTGTGGTCAAACACATTTGGTTTATTCATTCAAACATGCTTGAAGTTTTTTAAGTGATCAATTGTTGTTCTGTGCAAATTGCATATGTGACCTGTTGACTTTTGAATCAAAAACTGTAGCAGTGCAGTGAAAATTCAGTCCTATAATGAATTTGGTGATTAGTCAATGTTTGTGGATGTAGTAAAAGCTTGGTTCTAGTAAAAGTTATTTCATATTGTTCAAACAATAAGAAAAGCAAATTAAAAAGATGAAAGAACCAATGCATCCCGAAAAAATGAAAAGTGCCTAGACTGATTTACCAAATTTTGCCTCCAAATTTACGTTTCTCTAAGGCATTATCACAAACAGTTTGTGATATTTTTCAAATACTACTATTTTGATTCAATTGTTTGTTGTTATTCATTGTTGTTAGTCCAATCTACTCTAGAACTATTCCTAGGATCATTTTGAAGTGGTACCGTGTTTGCTACCTAATTAATTTCTTGATTTCAATTTTTTGGAACTCTTGAACACAACCTGTTTGCTAAAAGGTCTATGCTGTACTGGGTTTGGTTGCGATTTTTTCTAGTAGTAATGAGGTGATTTGCATTACTGATATGCTTGATTGACTAGGTGTATTACAGTTTAGATTACTTACCACACCAGGAAGCATCAAAGGAAGTTCATTGCTAAGAAACAAGTGTATGAATTTGGCTCAAGGATAAGGATACAATTGCAAACAGCAGCAGCATTCTCTGCACCATATAGCAGCAGCATTCTCTGGTGCATACAGCAGCAGTTTGACAGCAGAATTCATTCACTTTGCAGTTGAGAGTTTAGTGTGAATTGAAGCAATTCACTCACTGTTTTTGAGAAGCTAGAGCTGCATACATCTATTACTCCTTTTGTCAATTCATTTCCTTTTTATTTCATATAATTTTTTCCTTGTAAAAGTTCATTTGTTCTTTGGTTTGTAAAGGGCCATTTCAAGCAAATGATGTGGAAGAGC
>NC_028351.1:27705998-27709480 GCF_000741045.1 Vigna radiata var. radiata | reverse complement strand
CATGGTCTCACCAATACAATCACCATACACAAAAAAGATAAGAAATTTGTGCTTCACCCTTTGACTCCTGCCCAAGTGGCGCAGGATCAAGCACAAATGAAGTCCACAAGGGACCAAGAAAAGGAACAAAAGAGAAAAAAAGGATCAAAACAAAAGAAAGAGGGTTGTGAGTCTAGTGCTCCTTCCAAGGTTACTCAACATGAAGTCCTTCTAAATAAAAAGACTTTAATCAACACACTTCAAGTTGAGCAACCTTCATACCTCCTTCTTTGTCAAGGAACACTCACATGTACATTTAGTGATTCTAAGACTTCTACTTTATCTCCTCCAATACAAAAACTTTTGAAGGAATTTGATGATCTATGTCCCAAAGAAATTCCAATTGGGCTTCCACCTTTAAGAGGAATAGAACATTAAATTGATTTCATTCCAGGGGCAACTCTTCCTAATAGGCCTGCCTATAGGACCAATCCCCAAGAAACAAAAGAGATTGAGTCACAAGTTCAAGAATTACTAGATAAGGGTTTGGTTCAAAAGAGTCTAAGTCCATGTGTTGTACCAGTGTTGTTGGTACCAAAAAAAGATGGAAAGTGGTGCATGTGTTGTGATTGTAGGGCTATCAACAACATCACAATAAAGTACAAACATCTCATCCCTAGACTTGATGATATGTTGGATGAATTACATGGGGCTGAAATTTTCTCAAAAATAGATCTTAAGAGTGGGTATCATCAAATTCGAATTAAAGAAGGACATGAATGGAAAACTGCTCTTAAGACTAAGTTTGGATTATATGAGTGGCTAGTAATGCCTTTTGGGCTTACAAATGCCCCAAGTACATTCATGAGACTTAGGAATCATGTTTTAAGGGATTGCATTGGGAAGTTTGTAGTTGTTTATTTTGATGACATTTTGGTCTATAGTCAAGATTTGCAAAACCATGAAAAACAATTGAGAGTTGTCTTAACAATTCTTAGAACCAACAAATTGTTAGCAAATCTTGACAAATGCACTTTTTGTGTTGATAGTGTCATCTTTCTAGGTTTTGTGGTCAATATAAAAGGGGTTCATGTTGATCCTGAAAAAATAAAGGTTATTCAAGATTGGCCTCCTCCAAAGAATGTAGGAGAAGTTAGGAGTTTTCATGGATTGGCAAGTTTTTATAAAAGATTTGTACCTAACTTCTCTAGTCTAGCTTCACCTCTCAATGAGTTGGTGAAAAAGGATGTTACATTCATTTGGGAAGACAAGCAACAAAAGGCTTTTGAGCTACTCAAAGAAAAGCTCACCCAAGCACCCATTCTAGCTCTTCCAAATTTTTCCAAAACATTTGAGTTAGAATGTGATGCTTCAGGACATGGAATAGGTGCGGTATTATTACAAGAAGGACACCCCATTGCCTACTTTAGTGATAAACTTCATGGGGCTTCTTGTAATTATCCCACCTATGATAAAGAACTTTATGCTCTTGTGAGGGCTCTTCAAACTTGGGAACATTACCTTGTTTCCAAGGAGTTTATCATTCATAGTGATCATGAATCACTAAAATATTTGAAGAGTCAACACAAGTTNCAAAAGAGGCATGCTAAGTGGTTAGAATTCATTGAACAATTNTCTTATGTTATCAAATACAAGAAAGGTAAATCCAATGTTGTGGCGGATGCCCTATCAAGAAAAATTAATCTTTTAGCCACATTGGGAGCTCAAATTCTTGGGTTTGATAACATAACTGAGTTGTATTCACAAGATCCTAAATTTTCTCATATGTATGAAGAATGTCTCAACAAATCTCAAGGAGGTTTTTATGTGAGAGAGGGATATCTTTTTAAAGAAGGAAAAATTTGTATTCCTCAAGGATCACATAGGAAGCTCCTTATCAAAGAGACACATGAGGGAGGATTAATGGGACATTTTGGGGTAGAAAAGACTCTTGGCATGTTAAAGGAAAAATTCTTTTGGCCTCACATGAGAAGGGATGTTCAAAGACATTGTTTTAAGTGTATCACTTGTTTGGAATCAAAATCTAAATCAATGCCTCATGGACTTTACACTCCTTTGCATGTTGCGTCAACCCCTTGGGAAGAAATTAGTATGGATTTTGTATTAGGACTTCCCAAGACTGTTAGGGGTTTTGATTCTATATTTGTGGTAATGGACAGATTTAGCAAAATGGCTCATTTTATACCTTGCCAGAAAATAGATGATGCAAGCAACATTGCAAAACTATTCTTTAGAGATGTGGTTAAACTTCATGGTCTACCCAAAGTCATCATTTCGGATAGAGATACTAAATTTCTTAGTCACTTTTGGAGAACCTTATGGTCTCGATTGGGAACTAAGTTATCTTTTTCTACTACTTGCCATCCTTAAACAGATGGTCAAACTGAAGTAGTAAATAGATCTCTTTCCACATTATTAAGGGTAGTCCTAAAGGGAAATCACAAATCTTAGGATGAGTATCTTCCTTATGTAGAGTTTGCTTACAATAGAGTAGTTCATGGAACTACTAAAATTTTTCCTTTTGAAGTTGTCTATGGTTTCAACCCTTTAACACCTATGGATTTAATACCTCTTCCAACTTCTTTTGACTTTGTTCTTCAAGAAGGGGTATCTAAATCTAAATTTATCAAAGAATTACATCAAAGGGTTCGTGATCAAATACAACAACAAAATGAGAAATATGCCAAAAAACATAATAAGGGAAAAAAAAGTTGATCTTCAATGAAGGTGATCTAGTTTGGATAAATCTTAGGAAGGAAAGGTTTCCTCAACTAAGAAAATCTAAACTCAATCCTCGAGGAGATGAACCTTTTAGAGTGATACGACGGATAAATAACAATGCTTATCAAATAGATCTTCCACCATCCTATGGAGTCCATTCTACCTTTAATGTATCTGACCTTAAACCTTTTGAAGGTTATGATTCTGATGAAGATGATGTTCCTCTGGATTTGAGGACAAATCCTTCTCAAGCGGGAGGAGATGATACAAGAAGGGATGACATGGTGATACATCAAGGTCCTATCACTCGAGGAATGATCAAGAAAATACAACAAGGGTACTCGACAAAAGGTTCAGTTCTTTTTGCTATCTTTGGATGAAAAATTGGGGATCAAGGAGATGCTACAAAGCTGCCAAAACATGGAGAGGGGTAAAAGAGACCTTTATACACATGCAGGAGTGAGATTAGCTTGATAGGGGGTGCACCGGGAACTTTCTTATATTAGAAATAGAAATAACGTGTAATACATGTAGTTTCTAGAAGCTTAGCATATTTAGCACATGTGGAAACTTGATCCATCTTGGATAAACACGTTTTCATCACCGGCCAAAGGATGAGGGGTCTATAAAACTTACCTTGGTTGCACCATGTATTCACTTTTGGATGATATTAGAGAAACTCTGCTGAAATGCATAGACACTTTCTCATGTCCGAGAGTCACTTCATTGCTTGCTTCTCCAATGCAACTTTCTTCCTCTTG
>NC_028351.1:27699614-27705463 GCF_000741045.1 Vigna radiata var. radiata | reverse complement strand
ATTTTAGCTAGACTTAACATTATTAGAGATCTTTGATAGATGTTGTTTTGTATTCTTTAAAATGATAGTCATGATTTTAGATGGTATTTTGTTCAAAATTAAAACAAAATATTATCTATAAGAATACAAAGAATAAACTATAAACATTTTAACTAGAATTAACACTATAATAGATGGTGTTTTATACTTTTCTCTACCTGTAATGCCAGAAACTTATTACTTTTGTCTCTTACTTTCCATCATCCCAAGTCAAACCATCATCCCAAATCAAAACCAATTGATTATGGGTTTCAACATTGGGTAGAAACGAGAAAGTTGATAAGATAGACGATTCATAAGCTTATTGATTTAAAGTTTTATGTTGAAGTTGGTTTCAATCCCTCATGTGTTAAACTTAGGTCTTATTGGTTCCATATATCTTTAGTGAACCCCCTTCTTTAAAAGACTCATCAGTGGTATCAAAGTCGATGGTGCCTTGGTGATCAATTCATACGATAACATTATGATCTTTCTGACAAGAATTTCAAGTAAGCATGTCTTGTTAAGATGAACGATGATATGAAAAAGGTTTGAAAGGAAGTGTATTGATGTGACTGGAACTCGCTCTAAAAGGATAGATGATTGAATTTCAAGTGTGTCTAAGTCTCACATTGGATAAAAGTAAGAAAGTTGAATATTATATAAGGTAGAAGACTACTAAAACTATTGTCTTAATGTTTTGGATTAAAAGCAGTATTATTTTCTTCTGAAATTTAGTTCAGATCTCATTTGGTTGTCAAATTTCATATTTGTTAACATATAAAGTACTAAACCTCATGTGAAAGTTCAAAATCCACTCTAAGCATTAAATACTCTTTTGTAACCTTCTTTCTTCTTCAACTACTTTTCCTTATGTCAAACACTTTTGTTAAAATTCAATTAATATCTTTGTAAGAAACTTTGAAATGATTTTGCATACACCCGTTCCATTTTCCCCATAAATTGATTAAAGACACACTAGCTAATATTTACTTCTTGTTTTCACGCTACAACTTAACATTCAAACCATTTTTCTTTTAATTACTATTCCTACTATCTTTCCCATGGTGTCCACTTCCCTTTTTCTTATCAGCATGTGTGTTGACTTCCTTAGAAGGATACATATGCTGACTAACCCAACTTTTCGACCCTTCTTAAAAAAATGGTAAATTGTTGATTGCATATATCTATATCTTTTTATAATAGATATGTTTTTTAGAAATAGTATACAATTTAAAATAATAAATTCAAATTTAAAAAATATATATATATCAAATTTACATTGGTAGCCTGAGAATTGAATTTACAGGTAGGAAGAGCGTATTGGAACTAGAAAGAGGCCATGCACAGTCCATGGTTCTTTTTCAATAACATGAATAGCGTTTGACTGAACAGGAAGACGAAGGGAGTATTAATTACTTTACTACTTTTTGGCTTTAATTTGCATATTCGAAAACTGAAGTTACTTGACCGTCCTGGAGTTGTAATGCATTGAAGTCTACAAAAGACCTATCAAAAATAAATGTTTTGAATGAATGCCGGTGGTTACTTAGAAATGTTATGTTAGGTTGTTTTGGAGGATTATGAACAAGAATTAAGTATCCTTATGTAGAACAAGAACAAAAAAAATTATTATTTTTATAATCATTTTAATCTTCTAAATATATATCAAATAAATATAAATCTATCTCATTTCTACACTTATTTTATTATAAATATAAATATTTGCTACTTATGTAGAACTTTGGTTTTTGCAATTAAAAAAGTCTGTTTAAATATAATTCAAAACAAAGTACTGGGAACGGAAAATAAAACCCTACGAACTCAAACGTCGTCCAATCTCAAAAGAGACAAAAGCATCAATAGCAGCATACTGCACCTGTTCATCACTGAGCCACCCATTGTCCCACCTACTCCTACTGATCTTCTTGGGCTTATCAACCTCCAGGCCCAACACCCTCAGGCCCAGTGTCTTCAGCCCAGCGGTGTTCAACGCAGGGTCACCGAGCTTCTCCACAGCAAGGGAGCCAAGTTCGAGGAAGTTGGCTACGCGGAGAGAGCAATCTTCTAGAAGCTTCTGCACGTCGCCTTGGATCCCAACACCCATAAAAGTGTGGTTGGCGTCGCCGAGGAAGGAAACGAGGGAAAGAGGAATGAAGGGAGCGTGAAGTATTTGAAAGACAAGGCAGCGACGGCCCACGCAGAGTTGGAGGGTGGCGACTGGGTTGTTCATGTTGCGGCGGAAGTTGGGCCGCCACTCGATGTCGAGGCCCACCAAGAGAGTGCTTCGGCGGTAGTGGCGGCGGAGGATATCAGAGATCCAGCAGTGAACTTCGGAGGGGTTGGAGGTGAGGAGGGTGAGGATGGTGTCGGAGTGGAAGGTGACGTTGTAGAGGTTGCGGTGTGAGATATTCAACGGCGGTATGCAGTTTCCGTTGTGGTTTTCCATGCTTTTTAGTTGTTCTATTCCACCACTGTTGTGATGACCGTGAAGAGATGTTAGACTATATATATAACTATACATAGAGAGAGAAGCATAAGTTATTCGTATATTATGATATCTTATTTTAATGAGCTCAAAAATAATATTTATATTAATTTATAATTTTTAAATATATTCTATTTTATTTTTATATTATATTATTATAAACGAAATGATATTTCAACACTCTTATTTGACACTATTTTGACACTGGACAGGTGTCAGTGTGTCATTGGGTGTTTTTTTTTTAAAAATATATTCTTTTTAATTCTGAAGGAAGGGCAAAATTGGAATAAAATTTGATTTATTTTCAGTTTCGCGGTTTCTTTTCCATTTCTCGGTCCTTACTCTCTGCTTTTGATAAAACAGGGTCTTCCTTCGTCTCTCGCGCTCCCCTCTCGGTCTCTTCCAATCGACCATTGTGTGCCTTGAAAGCCCTCTTTTGTTCGACCATTGCTCTCTGGTGTTGTGTGCGTTGAAAGCCCTCTCCCTCCACTGTGGTATCGCCAAGGGGTGGGTCTGTGTAGTCGTTTTGTGGTTTTGCTGACGTCTTGGGGTGGGTCTCGTCTCGGTGTGGTGTGGGTCTCGTCTCGCCAAGACCTTTTGCTGCAGTGGTGATTTTTTTCAACAGCCCTTTGTGTGTGCTTCGTGGTGGTGGTGTGTAGCGGCAACATTTATTTTGGTAAGTGGTTTGTCGCTTTCCTCTTCTTCTGTGCTTCATTAAGTTGTGTTTCATTCGCAAAGTGTAACGATGTTGTGGTCAATGTTGTTTTGGTGTAGGTCCAATGGCAACCCCAAAACCAAAAGTAAGTGTTACATTGGATGTAAAAATTTTGTTTTTTTTGGCATGGGTATGGGTGATGTTTTGGTTTAATGCATTTGTTATTTTTTGAAATTATTTGTAGTGGCGCCTCCGTGTATTGATGAAATCGGCAACAATGATTGAAATGAATAGCTTATTGAGAAACTGTCATATAGAGCGCATTAGGATGACACCGTTTCACTGGTGCATACAAATTCTGAAACCTGTGCAAGTGAATTTGAAATTGTTGAACTGTATGGGCAAATTCTTTGAGATGTTGTACAATAGACCGGAGGGGAGTTTAGGTCCATTGTGCGTTAAACAAGGAAATATCCCTCCCCAGCCGAACTTGTAAGTTGTATTAATAATCGTATTGAAATATTTGGCATTTTCAACATTGTTTGATGTAATGACTGATAAATTGATAAATTGTTCTATTATTTAAGGTATGATTGTGGAGTCCTTATGTTAAAATCCATGGAACTTTGGGATNGAGAGAATAGATACAANGGCAAGAGCANGCCGGAGTACACTAATGTAAGTATGTAATGTCATTGTTACTAATTTATGATGATATGGTCCGTTATATCTAAAGTTTTGTTGTTTTTTTTTCCAGGAGGAGTTGAGTCAAATAAGGAAGAATTATGTGAAATATTGGATCCTCGACAACGACAACTTGAGAATATTTGATGCCTTAGACGAATATGGGCTGTTGTAGGATTTGTATTGATGATTTGATGGATATGTATTGATGATTAATTACTAAATTTGAACTGTATTTAGTCAAACAGTGTTATAGGCATTCATCTTGTATTGTAATAAGTTTTTATTGTTACAGACAATGTTATACGTGTAACAATTATAATTTCAATTCCATATGATTTATATCCAACCAATATTGCGTGCAGCTTCTTTGTATTTACCTTAAATGTATAGTAATGTCAATTGTTGATTGTATATTCTTCATTTTGACCAACTTAAGTTAATAGTTTTGAAAACTGTGTTGATAGTGTTAGAGATAATGTTTGACCTCTTAATGGGTAAGGAATTTGGCATTGTTAGTAAAATTAGTAAGGTAAGTGGATAAGGAAGTTGACTATGTTAGTAATATGAAAATATGACATGGTAAGCGTTTACATGACATAGTCCCCAAAATCACCTCTTCAACCCCAAACAACATCCCAAACCAAAAATCATCAAAAACCTAACCAATTTTGCCTTTAAGTGAAGATTTGCCCTGNAACCCCAAACAACATCCCAAACCAAAAATCATCAAAAACCTAACCAATTTTGCCTTTAAGTGAAGATTTGCCCTGATGGTCCCCTGTGTACAAAAACAGGGTGCCCTGAGAAGGAGTTTCTGTACAAAATGCCAATATCATTCACGTAATCGTTTACCATGATGTGGTAAACGATTACTACACAGTTTTTCACAGCACTTCACCCAGAATTTCATCTAACCACTTTCACTCAACATAACACCTTTCTCCAACGAATTTGGGGTCCCCTAAATCTCNACTCCACCCCCAACACACAATCTAAACCCAAAATCATTAAAAGTATTTCACTTTTTCAATTAAGCAAGTTTAATGTAATCAACAAAGAATGTTGCCCATGTCCACATGCATTGTTCCTTGCGTACATTAAGTCCAACATATACCACAATATCTGTCAAGTCAAATTTTTAACAAGTGAATTTCCCAATATCAATCACACAACTCATTCCATTAACTTCAACAACATTTGAAAAAGATAAAGTTTAATGTAACATTCAACAACATATGTGTACAAATTGAAATTACTAAACAAATCTTTCAACAAACCAACATCTCTCAACTTAAAACATAAGTTTAAAATCTGTTAATACATCTCCAGGTCACACATCTTTTGTTCTTAAACTTCCAGTAAAAGGAGTTCTAAGAGCTCTGCTCTTGAACCGCGGTCGTGAACCCTTCCTGACAAAAGTCTTCAATGCAGTTGCATCAGTGGACATGGGTCTAGATGAAATGCCTTTCGGGGAAATGCCTCCCGGAGAGAACGAAGGATCTTCACGTGCCACACTCGGTCCACCTTCCTCCGGTCCACCTTCCTCCGGCTCTCTTCGTCTAGACTTTTCAAACGCAACTTCTTTGTCCAACTCAACAAGCTTCATTTTAAGCCCTGCAACTAGTTTTTGCTGACGAACCATCGTCTGCATAACACTATCTTTGAGGCTTCGTTTCAGTAATTTCTTTGCGGATGGTGATTTATCAGCTTTACTTTGCTTGGAAGGTTCGTCATCTTTGAAATTTTTCGTTGCGCCAACATCAAATTCATCAACAACCTGAAATTGAACACATAATATCACACAAGCAACACATACATCTTAAAATGAATAACACAATCGTTAAACATCATACCACACCACTTTCCAAAGCTTGTTTCACAATGTTGTCTCCCAAATGTACATTCATCCAATGCAAAATTCTAGGAGATTTATGTATTTCACCTTTCGGAGGTATCAATTTCTCACATAACCAAACCTACATAAAAATTCATCATCACAAA
>NC_028351.1:27695697-27697514 GCF_000741045.1 Vigna radiata var. radiata | reverse complement strand
TTTACATTTTTTCGAAGTGACAAAATAGAAACTCATATTAGGAAATGACTAATAGAACCACGATACTTGTGTTTTTTCTCCTTTTTTTTCTTTATCAATCATTCAAGTTTTTAATATTTCCTTGATTGAGACTTATTATTTTTCACATTCTTACATAATTTTCTCTTGACCGTTGGTTGTATGTAGGTCTACTATTATGCATATAAATCTTTGCGCTAACTAATCAAATCTAATTAAACTTATCGCAAACAATTTAATTTGCATTGTTTACTTCTTTCCAAATTCACTTATACAAAATATTTTCTTTTTTATATGTACTCATAAAATCTGAGGTACATGAGTAGGAAGGCAATTTCTTTTCTTTACAGGTATTTCGTGGTAATTTACTCTATTTTATAAGTTTAAATTGTCATTTTACCGAAATTTAAAGTTTTTTTAATGGAGTTTTAATAAATATAATTTACAATAAAGCCAAATTTTCATTTGAACAAAATATGGAATTTTAATCCATTAAATTGAAATTAAATTTTACATACGCATCTTCATTAAGAAAATTTTAATATAAAAATCCGTTCCAATCGATTAAACAGATTTTTTATGCTCCTTTCTATAATTCTATGAAACTCTCCTCATTCCCTTTGGAAAATATCCTCTTTTAATGAAATCTTTTCATTATACATTGTCACTTTGTAAATGGTAACATATTTTCAATATTAGTTAGGGAAAAGGCGAACACTTCCTAAATGGTAACAAATTTACGTTTCCAATATAAATACTTAAAAAGCCTTTGTGTGAAAACAAAAGAGAGATACTTACCCATTTTACAACAAAAAGTTAGATACTTTTCTTTTGGTTAAATATATGTTTTGGTCCTCATATTTGTGTTAAATTTTCAACTGGGTCTTCATGTTTTTTTTTTTGTCCCAATTGAATCCAAATATTTGTTAATTTGAGGCAATAAAGCCTTCTCCGTTAACTTTCCATTGACGCCGTTGAGATTGTGATGATGTGGATCAAACATTAATAACACATTTATACTGATTTAATTATATGAAAATTTTATTTAAATTAAAAGATGACATGGCAAAATGAAAAAGGAAATAAGGGATTTGGAAGTCAGAAAGTTCTTCATCATTTCTTTACCTGAATGGCTTTGTTCCCATTCCGAAGAACCTTTCTCACGTGCCCCATCACCACCACTTGCACTTCATCTTCTTCGCTCACTAAGGCGAAAAAACCAGGATTTTCGCTCTTCTCACAATTCAAAACGCTTCTTCAACTTGTAAGAGAGTCCCTGTGAGGTGTTTGTCAAATTGTTTCGGACAGATTTGGTGGTTATCTTCATCTCCCAACAATTTGATTAATCTGAGTTGTTTATGGTCAAACTTGTCATCATATTCCTTGCCTGGAGTCCAACTAATGATCACTCCATCATAGCAACAATTTCGTTGCCAGTAGCAACTAACTGCAGAGGCGTTTTGCTAAGCAAGGCCAATCTGATAGAAGAAACATGCAAGCAGAAACTCCATCAGAACCTTTGCATCCAATACCTCTCTTCTGACCCTCGCAACGCCGATGTAGATATCGCAACTACAAGAAAAAACGTCATTATCTACCGCCCAAATCCGTATATAAGGCCTAAAATCCGTATATAATTTTTGGTTATATACGGATTACATACGAACAAAAATCCGTATATAATATTGTCGTAGCTAATGTTATATACGGATAATCCGTATATAAATTACATACGGATAATCCGTATATAAATTACATACGGATAATCCGTATATAAATTACATACGGATAATCCGTAT